>NC_053167.1:55511695-55676695 GCF_016835505.1 Polypterus senegalus | reverse complement strand
CGCCACACAATCAGCTGTGTAACAGATGTTAAGCCATCGTTAAGTTTATAACACCAATTCTTCAAAACTTTTAAGGAACACTGAAATACCTTCGTAGTACATGTTTAATTATTCCATCCTTCATGCCAGTCCCAATGAAGCATACAGTGCGAGGCAGGAAGCGGTGCGCCAGATCCTTGCTAGCGTAGCAACACCATGTCCTTTTATTATTAACAAAATAGATTATTTAAATGAAGTTAAAGTTTTATCTGTATAATAAACATATTCTGCTGCATTTCATCTTAAAAATAATATCATCATCATACAGTATATAAATACACACTTTATAAAGTGGCTCAGGTTGTGCAATATTATAACTGTAGTGCAGGTTTACAGTGAGGTAATTGTACTTATAAGTACAAATAGTTCTACAAGGAGCACTTGATGGACTGATTGAGTGCATTTAGAGCTCTTGGGATGAAACTCTTTCTGAACCATGCAGGTCAAGTACAGGAAAGGTTTGAAGTGATTGCCATGTGAGAAGCAGGCATTGGCATGGCTGAGGCAGTGTGTGCTTGATGCTATATACCGATAATTCTCGTTCCGATCAGCTGCTCCAATGGGTGCAGTAAGAGTAATATGAAAAAAGATGATCCGCTGTGGCAACCCCTAATGGGAACAGCTGTAAGAGCAAAAAGAAGGTGCAGTGAGAGTAATAATGTTAAAGCAGTTAAGGTATTTAGAATAGTTTGAGCATTCTGTGAACCATTATATTGTTACTGGTTAATTACAATCAGATGCATTAAACTAATAAACAATATGCGGTTAATTTCAGTGCATTTATAAAGCCTCGCCAGGGACATGGATCTGAAAAAGAAAGATAAACCACACAGGAACAGTAGCACTGCTTTGATGCTGGGTGCCGCCAGTCTGAAAAACCGAACGGAGAACTTGCGTACAACACGGTATGAGGTACCGTGGAAATGTGCGTGGCTTTACAGCAAGTTTAAGTTTTATACATCGCGATTTGAACATGGAAACGTTCTTACACAACATTTCTGTGCGTACGCACCATTTATACATGAGGCCCCAGAGGCGCACCTGCCGCCCAAACCCGACACAAATAGGCAATGACACCTGCTCAATCCAACAATAAGCCTTTTATTTAAAGAAAGGCAGCCAGACCTAGAGCAGTCTCCAAAGACGGATACCAACAGCACAAGTAGAGTGAAACTCTGTCCCTTTCCTCCAGAGCCTTGCAGTCTTTCTCCTTCACAGGAGAGCTTCATAAGTGTTATCCTCCGACTCTGACCTCTTCTGGGAGAGGGCTGGCTCCTTTTTAAGCCACCCGGGAGCACTCTTTGTGGTTCTCACAGCTCCCCCTTGCAGCATCCATGTATCCCAACAAGGATGTGCCGGTATTCCCACACAGCCCTGCGGGAATCCGAGACGCTGCTGCAACCCAGGGGTGCTGCCAAATAACAGATCAAGGAAGATAATGTCCTTTGAAAGTCCCCTCCCCGCGTCCTATTTCGGAGGCATCCTAGCCAGGTAATGGCACCAGCCGCCATCCGTCACAGTGGTTGGGGAAAAAATCCTGGACTAGGACTTCAAACATTGCTACCTGACACTGTCAGCATGAGTAAGTCACTTCACTGGAGCCGCTTACTATTGAACATGCTATACAGAATTGTACACAAGTAAAACATGGACAAAAACAACAGAATTATTTTTTTTCTGGAGTACCAATGAGCTTTTACACTCCAAGAACAGTAGAGCAAAAACAACATTAATTAAAAAAAAAAACAGGCTGTTATTTTAGTATTTTATTTCCAATCCTTTATATTTATTTAACCAAGATAATGATGTAAGCAAACTGATTAAATGTTATGTTTTAATATGTTACACCTAAGATAGCAAACAGGGTAATGATTCTAACAGCTGAATAATAAATGAAAATCAGCAATTATTATACTTTTTTTTAAATGGTATCTAGTTTATTAAACACTAGCAAAATACCCGCGCTTCGCAGCGGAGAAGTAGCGTGTTAAAGAAGCAATGAAAAAGAAAAGGAAACATTTTGAAAATAACGTAACATGATTGTCAATGTAATTGTTTTGTCACTGTTGTGAGTGATGAGTGTTGTTGTCATATATATATATATATATATATATATATATATATATATACACACACACACACACACACAAACATATATATACACATATCTATACATATATACATATATATATACATATATATACATACATATCTACATATATACACACACAGCTATTTCGTATCAGTGCAATACGCTGCTTGTTAAAACGGATAACTCCCGCTCTTACGTGCAAGTCTGCGTGGATATTATGAACTATCGTATTTGTTCAAGTTCTATTTAAATTTTAAATAGAAGGAATTTTTATTTAGTCGACAGAAATATCTTTGGTAGGAATGGTAAAACAGACAGGAATATTATTCCTGAATAAATCAACTCAAACCTTAAACAACTTATAATATTTTGCTCTCCATAAAAATATATCCTGTCTAAATTATACAAGTTAGAAATAAAGTAAACGTTAAAAGAACAAACATTCAAATTTCTTTACTCTTATGTAATTTTATATAAAAATAAACTTAGATTTTAAATATCCCAAAAGATTTTGCTCTCCATAAAAATATATCCTGTCAAAATTATACAAATTCAAATATGAACATGCTGCATAACAAAACCTGGAAATATAAATAAAATGTGTTCCTTTCAGCAATAACAAATCAAATCATTCAGTTGTCTTTGCTCATATGTCATTTTAGAGCTGGACGCCTGGCATCTTTTTTGGCAACAGGTTCGTTTCTGTTTGGTGTGAGGTTCTGTGTTGTGGAGATTCTCAGGATGGATTGCAGGTGCTCATCAGTGAGGCGACTCCTGTGTGCTGTTTTGTTAGTCTTCATGACTGAGAAGAGCTTCTCACACAGATATGTGCTACCAAACATGCACAAGGTTCAAGCCGCATGTAGACGGACTTTTTGTTCTTCAAAGTCACCAAAGCGCCGTGCAAACTCAGTGCGCTCAGTTTATCAGCAAAGTGCGTATTTGGGAACACCGTAGTGACGACTTGGTTTAACATTACTTGGCAACAGGGAAAGTGGGGCAATTGCACTGGTGCATTTGTGTCTCCCATAAAAGCAGCTTCACTTGAAATCACTTTGTGATTGTGCACGGGTAAAACGTCCGCTGAAGTGTCAGATTCTTATTTAATTCTTCTGCTTTCTGTATCTTCTGCATTGCATTCAGTCTTTCAGGTTACCCTGATGTTTTGTCTCATAGTGCCGTCTTAGATTAAATTCTGTAATTACAGCCACATTAGCTCCACAAATGAGACACACGGGTTCAGTAAACATATACTCAGCCTCCCATCGGTTTTAAAGGCTCTATTTTCAGAATCAACTTTTCTCTTCAGCATCGTGTGAGCTAGCTTCGCAATAACTTGCAGCATCATAAGCTAGACTTGATTAACGGTAAGTGTTCGGCTAAGGCAGCTGAAGCGCTGCATTATGGGATCTGTAGTTTATTGTGTTACCAGCGCTTCATATACCGGGCCATTAATAACAATAATACAGTATATAAAATGATCTCGCGGGCGGATATAATTACGCCGGGCGGATGTGGCCCGTGGCCCTTGAGTTTGACACATATGGACTAAATAGAACTTGAAAAGATATATTTTTCAAATGTGATCGCGCAATTCAGATAGAGTTGACGCGCACTACAGCCTGCATCCTCCCTCGCTCTTACTTTTTACCGTTCATCTAATGAATACACTGAGTATGGCTTTACCAAAACAATCATTGATGGCGAATAAAGTATCCATTATTCGAGTATGTAGATCGGGATATATATATATATATATATACCAGCGTATCGCAGCGAGAAGTAGTGTGTTAAAAAGCTAGAAAAGAAAAGGGAACATTTTAAAAATAGCGTAACATGACTGTCAATATACAGTATTTGTTTTGTGAGTGTTACTGAGTGTTGCTGTCATCAAGGATTTGATTATCATTATTTCTTTCAATCAGGTTCGTATTTGTAGGATGTGTTGTGTTCAAGTTACATTCCGTGTTTGTCAATCGTTGTAAAGATGACAGGTTTCATTCATCGATTCGTTTCTTACTGCATCAATAAACAGCTCGTCTTCTTCTTTATCTGAGACCTGACACACTGCATGCACGGGTTTTTTACACTGTCTTCCTTTAGCGGGACATTGACTTTTCCAACGTGTGCTTTGTTTCGCAGTAGCTGGATTTATGAATATGCTTGTATGTATCAGGCGCTTCATATTTTTGCTGCCTTTTCAATTGTGTAATTGGTTTTGTTCAGCTCTTTGGAACTGTTGCTTTTATCTGTGCACTGCGTCAGTTCCGTGAGCCGCTCGGTGTACATGCATCGAAGGTTCCCAGCTGTGCTGGTGCCATCTCGTGCTATGTCCATGGCTGTATTTAATGTTACCTTAGTCCTGGCACTTAAAACTTTCTCTCGCAGTTTAAGCTGAGTTTGTGTCAAACACCACCCTGACCATCTCATCTTCCTCTCCATAAGCACAGTCCTTCACCCGTGGCAGTTTGCTATTGGATTGCGCTGACGGACGGCCTTATATGGGCCAGGCACTAAATTACAAGCGCCAGCGGCAGCCTGTCTATGAACTTAATTTAAAGTGTAGGTTTACATCGTGCTTTGTTTCCGAAGTAGCAGAACTCATGAATATGGTTGTATATGTCACTCGCTCGCTTCTTATTGTTTTGCTGCCTTCTCAATTATATAATGCATGTTTTCTTCAGCGCTTTTTGGAGGTCTTCCTGGTTTTCTATGTACTGCGTGATTACGTGGGAGGCGTGATGATGTCACACGAAACTCCGCCCCCACGGCGTTCAAGCTCATCTCCATTACAGTAAATGGAGAAAAACAGCTTCCAGTTATGACCATTACGCGTAGAATTTCGATATAAAACCTGCCCAACTTTTGTAAGGAAGCTGTAAGGAATGAACCTGCCAAATTTCAGCCTTCCACCCACACGGGAAGTTGGAGAATTAGTGGTGAGTGAGTGAGTGAGTGAGCGAGTGAGGGCTTTGCCTTTTATTAGTATAGATGACTCCAAAGAAAGTCTAATTTTAAGAACATCCAAAACTGTGGTGGCATGCATTACTGTATATATAGCATTCTTAAACACTTGGGTGGGATTAAATCTGTGTTTAAGTAGTACAACATCAAATAACCAAAAAAAAAAAAAAAAACACACACAAGTGGCAATCAACTGTGAATGAAAACTTGGTGTACACAAGCACACCTGAAATTTGCTCAAACATGCCCTGTACAATTGCTGACAGTCGATAGTGAACATCACATACATTGGCTTCTTTCTGTGCTCAATATTTCCAAAGCCCCTTAAGCTTAAAGCTACTGGTTAGATCATGCTGGTTATGTTACCCCAAGTATGTCACATACTGTAAACAGACTGTGTTCCAAATTAAAAACAAAAATGTAAAGAGTTGTACTGTATTACTATACTTGGTAACATGCCTTGAAATGGTGTTCACTAATGAAAGGCACTATATAAAATACACATTTTTTTAATAAGGTTGTCACTGGTGGAGTATGAATAAGTTTGTGTCTCTTTGCTATAAGGAAAATATGCAATCCAAAGATGGTGACTATTGACCTTTAACACGATAAATGCAGTATGGAACAACCCAATACTTTCTTTACTATATCCTACTCATATGGACACTGTACATCTAGATGAAATACAGCTTATTAAAATGTTTTAAAATGTCCCTGCTTTGCTGATGCCTTAATCTTATTCAGCTTTTGTAATAACTAATATATTACTTGAAAAGCAGTGCATTAGTACAATTAGCATATTAGAGAAAATAAGCAGACCCTGTGCATAATATGGCTTATGGGAGTGCAAGATATGAAACTAGTAGTAGTAGTAGTATTGTAACACGTACAGAATATAATGAAATGCATACTTGCCATGTCAGAGCAACAGGCCAACTAATCCTTTTAACAAATATTGGGCATTAGACTACCTAACAAATGTACTGGATGGTTGGTTAAAAGAAACATTAAAAGACAACAATAATTAGTGATGGTACTTCTGTATGTGTATGTGTGCAAGTATTAATAAAATAAAGTTAAAAAAAAAACCATACTACAACAGATACAGAACGAATAATATAGAACAGAAAAAAATGGATTTTTCAATTAGTTAATCTTCAAAAAAAGATTCCAAAATAGGTGTACACACCTTTTAAAGGAGGACGTCCACGCCTTTTTTTCTCTCGTGCTTGGCTTGGTTCTTGTTGCTGACTTCTGATTTCTACGTTGCTACCTTCTACCTTTTCCTTCATTATTTTTGCCACCTCTTCAACTTTAACAATCTTTTGCTGGCACCCATCATTTGTTAATTCTCTGTTTTCTTCCTTTAAAATCTCAAGGGGAATTTCTGCTTTGGATATTGAACAGTCATTTGCATTGTGTTCTACAGTGGGTAGCCGGGCATCACCATGTTGCAGCATTTCCTCTCTCTTCAACTCTCTATTGACTGCTAATATTTGGCTATTACTTAGATCCTTGCCAATATTCACCTCTACCATCTCCGTAGATAAATTTTCTTCTGCCATTTTTTTGTTAGATTTTTCATCTAGTATTTTAAAATTTCCTTTTATTATTCCATTAGGAGCATCTGCAATTTTCTCATCATTTGCTGTATTTTCCTGCTTTAATATCTTAGAATCTATTTTAGAACCTTCATTTGATTCTTCAGAGCCATTATCATTTTCAGTAGCAGCTTTAATTAATACAAGACCTGCTTCCTGTTCCCTTTTATCTGCTTTTTTCTCCGATTTTTGATTTAAAGAATCTTTGTTTAAATCTTGCATATTCTTACTCAAAACTTTACCAGCACCTCGTTTTCTTATGACATAGCCTTTTCCCACCTTTGGCTTTATTTTAGAGATGAACCCTGCATCTTTGTATAATATCTTACAATCATCCACCACTTTGAAAGTTGTTCTTTTGCGTTTTGTTTCAAACTCATTGTTACAATTATCATAATTTGTATCAGTCTCTCGTCTGTCCACTTTTGTGTTCTTTCGTGTAAACTGCCTTGCTCTTTTTAAGCCCTCCTGAGAGGCTTGCCTGACTCCTTTCGGACCATCCCGCAAGACTCGTCTAGTCTCTTTTAAGCCCTGCTGTGACAATTGTCTGGCTCCTTTTGCACCCTTCTGCGAGACTTGCCTGGCTCCTTTTGCAGTTTTCTGTGAGCCTCGTCTGACTCCTTTTGAGTCCTTCCGTGAGACTTGCTTGGCCCCTTTTGGACACTTCCGTAGTACTCGCCTGTTCCCCTTTGGACCCTCTCTCAAGACTCGCCTAGTCCTTTTGGGGCCCTGCCGCAAGACTCGCCTAGTCCTTTTTGGGTCCTCAAGACGGAACCGTCTGGCCCTTTTAGGCTCTTCTCCTCTATTGGCTCTTTCAGGCTCCTTCCTTAAAGCTCTCTCAGCTCTTCTTGGGTCCTCCCTCGAAGTATTTTTGGCTTTTCTAGAAATCTCCCCTGAAAGCCTCCTTGATCTTAAAGGGTTCTTATCCTCTAAGGCTCGTCTGACCCTTACAGGGTCCTTCTCATCCGTGGTCTGCCTTACCCTAACAGGGTCCTTCCCATCCGTGGTCTGTCTAGCCCTTATAGTGTCTTTTTCCACGGAGCATCGCCTGCCCCTTACAGGGTCCTTTCCTTCTGAGCTTCGCCTGCCCCTAACAGAGTCTTTCTCCTCTGAAGCTTGCCTAGCCCTTATAGGGTTCTTCTCCTCTGTGGTTTGCCTGGCCTTTATAGGGTCCTCCTCCTCTTCCTCCTCTGAAGCTCGCATGGCCTTAACAGGGTCAGCCTCTTCTTCCAAGGCTCGCTTGGCCTTTACAGGGTCCTTTTCTGAAACTGGTTTGGTTCTATTACAGGCCTTCTCCAAGACTTGCACGGTTCTCTTAGAGTTCTCCTCCGATGTATAGTGTGGTCTTTTGGAGATCTCCTGTGATATAGTCTCGTGATTTTTACAATGCTCCTTGGAAGTACATAAAATTGGTTTAGAATGCTTCTCCGTTACTATCCAGGGTCGCTTAGAATATTTCTTTGAGACCTGCCTGGCCTTTTTAAAATGCTGCACTGAAACACGCCTGACCCTTTTAAAATGATCATCTGGGAATAATCTGGTCTTTTTAGAATGTTCATCTGATGCTAGTCTTATTCTTTTAGGGTGTTCCACAGACTCTTGTTTAACATTTATAGGCATTTCAGCTTTTAGTTTGGCCCATTTTGAGTTCTCATGAGATGCTCGCTTAAAACAAACCTTCTTAACCACTTCTTTTCTATAAATACCCTGGTCTTTTTCCTGCACATTGCAACTGACTTCTTTAGATTTAATGTTCCCATGACTCCCTGTATGATCTGTTCCATTGTGTTTTATGTCATCTTTTACAGTTTCTTTTTTTCCACCACTTTTTTCAACGATCTTGTCTTCAATCTTACATTTTCCAATTTTCTGGAAAAAAATTGAAAGAACAATGAAAACAAATACAAAAAACAAACATAATTTTAAAAGAAGTAGCATTAAACATTTAACCAACATTCAACACGATGTCACTCTTATGTGCCATTTTAAACAAAAATGTATTAAAACTACAGCTGCTGATTAATCATAGTTAATACTTTCAATTAAAACATTAAAATTTCTGTGATTACATTTTTAAAGCTACCCCTAAATGCATTAAACTGGTTAATTTCACTACAGTTCATACATAACAAAGTAGCGGCAGATTAATATATTTTACAGTGGGTACGGAAAGTATTCAGACCCCCTTCAATTTTTCACTCTTTGTTATATTGCAGCCATTTGCTAAAATCATTTAAATTAATTTTTTCCCTCGTTAATGTACATACAGCACCCCATATTGACAGACAAAAAAAATAATTTTTGAAATTGTTGCAGATTTATTAAAAAAGAAAAACTGAAATATCACATGGTGCTAAGTATTCAGACCCTTTGCTCAGTATTTAGTAGAAGCACCCTTTTGAGCTAATACAGCCATGAGTCTTCATGGGAAAGATGCAACAAGTTTTTCACACCTGGATTTGGGGATCATCTACCATTCCTCCTTGCAGATCCTCTCCAGTTCTGTCAGGTTGGATGGTAAACGTTGGTGGACAGCCATTTTTAGGTCTCTCCAGAGATGCTCAATTGGGTTTAAGTCAGGGCTCTGGCTGGGCCATTCAAGAACAGTCACAGAGTTGTTGTGAAGCCACTCCTTCGTTATTTTAGCTGTGTGCTTAGGGTCATTGTCTTGTTGGAAGGTAAACCTTCGGCCCAGTCTGAGGTCCTTAGCACTCTGGAGAAGGTTTTTATCCAGGATATCCCTGTACTTGGCCGCATTCATCTTTCCCTCGATTGCAATCAGTCGTCCTGTCCCTGCAGCTGAAAAACACCCCAACAGCAGATAGAACTTTTTGGCCTTAATTCTAAGCAGTATGTGTGGAGACAACCAGGCACTGCCCATCACTTGTCCAATGCAGTCCCCACAGTGAAGCATGGCGGTCCACCAACGTTTACCATCCAACCTGACAGAAATGGAGAGGATCTGCAAGGAGGAATGGCAGAGGATCCCCAAATCCAGGTGTGAAAAACTTGTTGCATCTTTCCCAAGAAGACTCATGGCTGTATTAGCTCAAAAAGGGTGCTTCTACTAAATACTGAGCAAAGGGTCTGAATACTTAGGACCATGTGATATTTCAGTTTTTCTTTTTTAATAAATCTGCAACAATTTCAAAAAAAAATTTTTGTCTGTCAATATGGGGTGCTGTGTGTACATTAATGAGGGAAAAAATTAATTCAAATGATTTTAGCAAATGGCTGCAATATAACAAAGAGTGAAAGATTGAAGGAGGTCTGAATACATTCCGTACCCACTATAATAGTAGTACTGAGTCACCAGCGCTTGATCATTTGCTATGTTGTTTCTTTATAATGAACTTCATTTACACCACTTACACTTCTAATACTGGATCATTCCGTATTGAATGAATAAGGGAAGCAATTTCTTTCATTTTTCATACACATTGTTTCATATACAAACTAGCTCTTCAGAGTGCAGAGAACAACATGAGAACAATTAAAATCAAACCAGTTATACAAGCTAAGTGAATGAGTTTCACTTTTGTTTTGCACTAACAATGCAGATGGACAAACTGTGTGCTGAGTGATCCTTGCCATTATGCTGCATTGTAGTTTATATATAAAAAAAAAAAAAAAAAATCACATTGCACAGAATAGCAGTGATGCCTACTAATGCAAGTCCGTCCAGGAAATGTAAGAGGCTGTCAGGATAACGGTCTGAGTGGGAGACAGAATGCCAGTAGTTCAGCCCTGTCCCTGGTGAGGAATATGCTTTTCATCGCACATGGAGGAATTCTGGACCCGAAGCAGCAGGCTGCAGGTGCTACCCATGTCAGATCAGCTAAACCAGCTGATGACACTGTGGAA
This sequence comes from Polypterus senegalus, assembly GCF_016835505.1. Lineage (NCBI taxonomy): Eukaryota > Metazoa > Chordata > Cladistia > Polypteriformes > Polypteridae > Polypterus > Polypterus senegalus. The sequence goes on along the minus strand of NC_053167.1, from coordinate 55,666,135 downwards.
TCCCTTCATTCCTAATACCTCACTTAGATGTATCTCACTCAGTAGTGGTTCACAGCAAACCAGCAGTTATCTAGAATTTAAACCACTTTGCCAATAAAGTCAATTGGATTTTATCTAAAGAATTCACCTGTGTGTTTCGAGCAAATTCTTAAAGTGAGCATTTAAACCTTTAATATACAGATACCCAGTCTCTTAATCTTTCTGCATTCCTTTAGAATTTTAAACTAGTTCAGGCTGTCACAAGGGTTTCATTTTTTAAATTGTTTTTAACGGTATTATATAATTTATAGGTACAATTTAAAAATGATTAGTCTGGTCTGAAAATGTTTAGGAAGGATTAGCAGTGAAAGAAGTTAGAGAAATAAAAATTAATAAAAAAATAAAAAATAAAAAAATAGTATGGAACTGTCCTCACTCAACAGAAGATTCTACAGTGGAAATGATTGTACTGTAAAATAATCCACATTATAGAAATGATTATACTGTAAAATAATACACAATCAAGTACCTTAAGATATATAACATTTATTATGTACACAAATAAAAGCAGAACAAGGTGCAAAAATAGGCAGATTGGTACAGGGATGGCTTAATAGCTTTTGTCCACATTAACTTAAACAGGTCTGTTGTGTGGGTGTTTGTGTGTTCATTTTTTTCTTTTTATCATTCAGCGTATGCTTTGGAAGGGCAAATAGGACATCAGATTTCTTCACTTATGTTCCTCTGAGTGTGTGAGCTTGTGTGTACACTTGCATATACCTCTGTGCATGCAAATATATACTGTACATTTAAATAAATTATGCATCTCAAATAGTACATTTACAAAAAATTTGCAAGTCTATAGGCCAGGTGCCATTACTAAATGGAATAGACTGCAAAAGTCCAGGTTAAATGACAACTTGTATCTTCTTTTTTTTTTAAAAAAAAAAAAACACACACACATCTACTTTTTTTCCTCAATTTATCAATGTGCACAGGTTTCATCATTCAAGGTAGAGAGATGCCTAAAAAAACTGCTTGTTCTAAATTTTTGTGTTTTTGTTAGGATGTAGTCATTCACGTGCTCTACACAACACAAAAACAGAATAATTAATTATCAGAAGAAAATTATAACTTTTAAGATGTGAAAATGAATTTCAGTTTTCACCCATACAAACACCATTGAAAAAAAACTTTTAATGATGCTTTGGATATCAAAGAATCAAAATCTGAACTTAAGTGGATAGTGAATTTTTGACCCCAACACAAAACTTCCATTCACATGGAAGTAAAAAAGAAAAATACTTGCTAATGTTGAGGCAAAGGAAAATATATATTGCTAATAATTTCAGAATTGGTAGACAAAAGGTAGAACCAGGACCAAGTTTAAAGAAGTTGTAAGTTACAAAAAAGCAAATAATTAAATGTAGCAATAACCAAGAAACACACCAAGAACCTTATCTGAGTAATGCCAGTATTTTAATATTTTAGCGATTGGGAGAAAGGAGTAATAATTAAAAGGCTATTCAATGACAAAGTGTGCAGAAAAATCAGTTGTGTTATAGTCTGTTCAATGTACATAATAAACATGGCACAATGTACTACTAAATGGCAAGATGTAGTTCTAAAAGGCTTGAATTAATTAACAGGATCTTTGGTGTTATATTATATGGGGCAGCTTTCATATGTAATTTTGCTCAGAATATCGTTTGCTACACAGTGCGTAAACAACCTATCATTTTGCGTATCCAATTATTCATCCTTTTTTGATGTCTCAAGGTTTCTCTGTATCTTATTATGTTGGTTTCTGAGAAGTATACAATGCATAATGAAAAAAAAAAATTGGGACAAATCAACTGTCTTTGTTACCAAAACTAAAACATATTAGTGTTTCTGTAGAAGCTGTCTTAAAGAAGCATAAATAAAAATGTAAAAAATAATTGACATATTGTTTCTATTGGGAAAGAAAAATAAAAATATTTGTGGTTACTTGAATACATTTGTAACATTTTCTGGAAAAGAGAAAGAGAAGCTAGATGTGTCAATAACTCTTAACACTTTATTCCCACCTTGTAAGGCTTGATGTGGATGCTTTTTACAGTCTGAATAACTCCATCATAAAACTTCACTGCATAAGTAGCTGAAATTAAAAAAAAAAAAAAAGCTTTAGCATTATAATCACATTATACATAGACTATGCAAACAGCTATTTTTAAGTAATTGCAAAACATCTATGTAAATATCACTAAAAATTCATTTATTCTTAAGTAGATTTAATGATTCCACTCTCTCAAAATGGGCTGATTGAATTACAAATGAATTGTTAAACCTTTAAATCATTATAATGTACCAGATGACTAAGTATTTTATATAGGAAAACTGTTTAGAACAGTGCTCCTCAATCACGGTCCTGGAGAGCTGCAGAAGGCTATGGGTTTTCATTCCAGCCAGTGTCCCAATTGGAACTCATTCCTTGCTGATAATGATAGTTGGTGTTTAAAGACTTGCAGGGCTGATATTCCTCTTTTGTAATTAAAAACCACAAAAACGTATTTTAAAATTACTTTATTTTGCATACTGACAACATCTTAAGCAGATATATATATATATATATACACATACATATATACACATACATATATACATATATACACATATATACATATATACATACATACATACAGTGGGATGCAAAAGTTCGGGCAACCTTGTTAATAGTCATTATTTTCCTGTATAAATCATTGGTTGTTACGATAAAAAATGTCAGTTAAATATATCATATAGGAGACACACACAGTGATATTTGAGAAGTGAAATGAAGTTTTTTGGATTTACAGAAAGTGTGCAATAATTGTTCAAACAAAATCAGGCAGGTGCATAAATTTGGGCACCACAAAAAAGAAATGAAATCAATATTTAGTAGAGCCGCCTTTTGCGGTAATTACAGTCTCTAAAGGCTTCCTGTAGGTTCCAATGAGAGTATGGATTGTGGTTGAAGGTATTTTGGACCATTCCTCTTTACAAAACATCTCTAGTTCATTCAGGTTTGATGGCTTCCGAGCATGGACAGCTCTCTTTAACTCACACCACAGATTTTCAATTATATTCAGGTCTGGGGACTGAGATGGCCATTCCAGAACGTTGTACTTATTCCTCTGCATGAATGCCTTAGTGGATTTTGAGCAGTGTTTCGGGTCCTTGTCTTGTTGAAAGATCCAGCCCTGGCGCAGTTTCAGCTTTGTCACCGATTCCTGGACATTGGTCTCCAGAATCTGCTGATACTGAGTGGAATACATGCATCCCTCAACTTCGACAAGATTCCCAGTCCCTGCACTGGCCACACAGCATGATGGAACCACCACCATATTTTACTGTAGGTAGCAGGTGTTTTTCTTGGAATGCAGTGTTCTTTTCCCTCCATGCATAACGCCCCTTGTTATGCCCAAATAACTCAATTTTAGTTTCATCAGTCCACAGCACCTTATTCCAAAACGAAGCTGGCTTGTCCAAATGTGCTTGAGCATACCTCAAGCGGCTCTGTTTGTGCTGTGGGCGGAGAAAAGGCTTCCTCTGCATCACTCTCGCATACAGCATCTCCTTGTGTAAAGTGCGTCAAATCGTTGAACGATGCACAGTGACTCCATCTGCTGCAAGATGATGTTGTAGGCCTTTGGTGCTGGTCTGTGTGTTGACTCTGACTGTTCTCACCATTCGTCGCTCCTGTCTATCCGAAATCTTTCTTGGTGTGCCACTTCGAGCCTTAACTTGAACTGAGCCTGTGGTCTTCCATTTCATCAATATGTTCCTAACTGTGGAAACAGACAGCTTAAATCTCTGGGACAGCTTTCTGTATCCTTACCCTAAACCATGATGGTGAACAATCTTTGTCTTCGGGTCATTTGAGAGTTGTTTTGTGACCCCCATGTTGCTACTCTTCAAAGAAAATTAAAGGAGGAGGGAAACTTACAATTGACCCCCTTAAATACTCTTTCTCATTATAGGATTCACCTATGTATGAAGGTCAGGGGTCACTGAGCTTACCAAGCCAATTTGAGCTCCAATAATTAGTTCTAAAAGTTTTGGAATCAATAAAATGACAACGGTGTCCAAATTTATGCACCTGCCTGATTTTGTTTCAACAATTATTGCACACTTTCTGTAAATCCAATAAACTTCATTTCACTTCTCAAATATCACTGTGTGCGTCTCCTATATGATATATTTAAATGACATTTTTTATCATAACAACCAACAATTGACACTGGAAAATAATGACTAATTACAAGGTTGCCCAAACTTTTGCATCCCACTGTATGTGTGTGTGGCTGCGTACAATTTTGAGTTGCTGCAATTAAATTTTGGCAAAACGGACTAGCCTGCTACATAATTTTTTCACTGTGATTTTTGGGGCGTCTTTGAATTCAGGGCTCTGTAGGTTGATCATTTTCATTTCCATCAAACAATGTGGCATCCTTTCATTCCAAACACATTACCCAGTCTATATCAGTATAGATATCCAGGAGGATTTCTTTTTCCCATTGAGATCTGATGTGTTTTCAAAGTGTTCCTTTAATTTTTTTGAGCAGTTATATATATATATATATATATATATATATATATATATATATATATATATATATATATATATATATATATATATATATATATATATATATATATATATATATATATATATATATATATATACACACACACACACACATACATACATGTGTACATATATACACACACACATATACTATGGGGTGCCAAACAGGCAAATAAATTGATTTTGTAAATATATAAAGTCAAAATTTGAATATATAAAGTCATCGCTGGAATATATAAAGTCAAAACCTGAATATATAAAGTCAGTGTCGGAATTTATAAAGTCATTCCTGATTATATAAAGTCAACATCTGAGTATATAAAGTCAAAGTCAAAATCTATTGATTGAAACGACTCTGAACTGAACTAAGTGAACAAAAACATATTCAGAAAAATAAATTAAAAAAACACTGTTCGGTTAATGTTTTGAAAATGATGCAAATGCCCTGCCCAGGATTGGTTCCTGCCTTGCGCCCAGTGTTGGCTGGGATTGGCTCCAGCAGACCACTGTGACCCTGTGGTCGGATTCAACAGGTTGGGAAATGGATGGATATTCCAGCGCTTACTTTATATATTCTGAAATATTCCAACGCTGTCTTTAAATACTCAGGTTTTGACTTTATATATTTGGGAATGACTTTATATATTCAAGTTTTGACTTTATTTATTCCGACAGTGACTAAATATAATAAAGTTTTGACTTTATATAGTTAATTGTAGTCATCATTGCATAATTTTTTCTTTACCATAGAAATTTAAAGACTAAATTCAACTTCCATTCCTAACAAATATATTTCTGGCGATTAAATAGAACCTACTTATATCCAAATTCGAGCTATTGAGCTGTCACCTGCCTGCCTGAATAAGTTGCCCTCGCTTCGCTCTTACTTTTTTACTGTTCATTTAATCATGTCTAGTGGCGGAAAATTTATAAAATGGAAGGATGATTACACCGAGTATGGCTTTACCAAAACAATTATTGATGGCGAATCGTTATTCATAAAGCTTCAATTGGTGACCTGTTTTTCTGTGTTAACCTCATATTTCTTCATACTTCTTCTCAAACCAAGGGTGTGCGAGGGTAAAATGAATCGGGAAGCACTGATCAATGTAATCGGTGTACCATGAAATCATGCATTGACATAAATTCCACTTTGCTTGTATTGCAAAGTGTGATTAAATGCGTGATTTTTAGCGCTTATGGAGCACATGCATCTAAGCTTCTCAGCTGTGTTTGTGCTAAGAAAAGGAAACATTTTAAATATAACGTAACACAATCGTCAATGTAACCTTTTGTAAGTAGTGCCTGGAGGATTCAGTGTGGAGAAACTGTAGAGACAGTGTGTGTATTAACTTGTGGATTTTTCTGTATTTGGTGGCAGAGTCACAAAGTCGCTTCCGTAACACTGCGTGCGTTAGCTGCAGAGCTCAGCTCAGAGCGAAATGAGGTGAATGGGAGGGGAGATGATGACGTGCCCCCCCCCCCCGCCTTAACTGTCAATCCCCCACAAACACGGTCTCTCGAAATTTGCATAAGCACAGCCCTTCACCTGCAATTTTAACTTCGTTACAAAGTGATCAAAACTCTCGTTTATATCCTGCATTTTCTCATTAAACTTGTATCCCGCATTACCCGTGGGCATGACAAACGACAGCGGCAGCCTGTCTATGAACTTAATTTAAACTTTAGGTTTACACCTTGCTTTGTTTCCGAAGTAGCAGCACTCATGAATATGGTTGTATATGTCATTCGCTCGCTTCTTATTGTTTCGCTGCCTTCTCAATTGTATAATGCATGTTTTCTTCAGCGCTTTTGGAGCTCTTCCTGGTTTTCTACGCACATGTTGACAGTCAGTTCACGTGATTACATGGGGGGCATGATGATGTCACACGAAACTCCGCCCCCCACGGCTTTTGAGCTCAACTCCATTACAGTAAATGGAGAAAAATAGCTTCCAGTTATGACCAAGTGAGTCAGTCAGTCAGTGCTTTGCCTTTTATTAGTATACTAGCAAAATACCCGCGCTTCGCAGCGGAGCAGTAGAGTGTTAAAGAAGTTATGAAAAAGAAAAGGAAACATTTTAAAAATAACGTTACATGATTGTCAATGTAATTGTTTTGTCACTGTTATGAGTGTTGCTGTCATATATATATATATATATATATATATATATATATATAAATACAAAATACCAGCTCGAGTGCGCAAAGTACTGCATTAAAATTTTTATTAAGAAGAAAATTAAACCTTTTTAAACTGAGGGAAAATATGCCAATAGTTATTTGTTAATGATCTCTTTGTATACCACATTGTCAGTTCGGCTCAATGGTTGTAATATGACGAAGCTGTGCGCTGAGCTTACTCTTGAGCATGCAACTTACAGTTGGCCATGTGAACAGTAATCTTGTCTCAGATCTCACAGCTTGGATTGCTGCTGTCATAATCGGTTTGAGTTTTATGGTTTGTTTCAATTACGACAGTATTTGCAGGACTTCTTGTGTTGAAGTGACATTCGGCATCTGTCAAGCGTTGTAAGCACACAACTGGTTTCATCGATAAAATCGCATCCAGCTTTTGAGAGTTTAAACATTCATAAACATCAAAGTGTTCAATACTGAAATCGTCACCTGTGAATCTAAAATGTTTAAGAGGCATTGGCGGTTGTTGAAAGTTGTAAAATGTTTGGCTATTTCGGTACACTTGAAAGCGACAACTAAACAATTCAGCGGCAGAAGAATATCTACATATACACATATATACACATACATATACATATATATATATACACACACATATACACACACACACACACACACACATATATATATATATACATACACATACATACATATATATATACATACATGCATACATATATATATACATACATACATATATATACATACATACCTATCTACATCATATATACACACACACATATATAATTTGTGTGTGTGTGTAAGTATGTATGTGTGTATATATATATATATATGTATAGGTGTGTGTGTATATATATATATATATATATATATATATATATATATATATACACACATATATATATATATATATATATATATATATATATATATATACACACATATACATATATATATATATATATATATATATATATATATATATACACACACACATACATATACTTGTGTGTATGTTTGTATGTGTTTATATGTGTGTGTATAGCTTTGGTCACTGAGTGCAAGGGAAAAATAAAATATAGTCTATAAGTTATTAAACAGTAAAACATTAACGTTTTAAGAAGTACAGGTACATTGAGCACTACTGGAGTGGTTGGGTAAACTACATTTTAAAGACTGTGTAACACAACAGGTAAGTAACTAACAGCAGCTAAAATATATATGGATCATCTCTCGGTAGTAGATCCCTTTTGAAAGGCGCTACACGACGGCTGTGGTATAGAAATTACATTTTCTATGTGAACGTTCAAATCTGTGCCTCTGGTAATGTGCCTTACTGGCATTTAAAGAAAATTAGTTTTGTGTCCTCTGCAGTGTTAAGAGAGAAAGGCTTTGGTTTGGGATAAAAGGAAAAAGGTGTAAAGAAAGGAAAGTTGCCTTTTTCTTTTATATAGTATAGAGAGATGTGTTCGCTGACGTTATGATCGCCTTTTGGGGACAGTCGCAGTGGGTCTTGTGTAGACTGGTGAGACGTCCCGCCATTAATCGGCTGTGATGGCACTGTCAGTCCTCCACTCGTGTGCGTGTCTTCATAATCCGAGGTGAGGACCTCATAATCGTATACGTGCAAAAGAAAGTGTGAATCGCCTTAATATTATTTTGCTGTGGTGTTGAAAAGGGGTCCCGTGTTTGCATTTGTCTGGGCTATAGCGCAGGGGGAGGATGAAAAAAATTAAAAGTTCTCACTTTGACTTAAGGCAGAAGCGCAGTCAGCGTCTCAAAGGCCGAAACAGCTATGCACGCGCGCTGGCTGCTCGACTTTTGCAGGGCAGGAGACCACAGTTTTTGCAGACATGTTCATGATATCAAAAGTCTCTGCGCTCTTTGGAGGTCATTCATATATATCAAAATACCCGCGCCTCGCAGCGGAGAAGTAGTGTGTTAAAGAAGTAATGAAAAAGAAAAGGAAACATTTTAATAACAACGTAACATGATTGACATTGTCATGAGTGTTGCCGTCATATATATGCCTGCCTAAATAAGTCACCCTCGCTTTGCTCTTACATTATTTACCGTTCATTTAATCATGGCTAATGGCGGAAAAATTATTAAATGGAAGGAGGATGGCTTTACCAAAACAATTATTGATTAATGCGAATCGATTATTCATAAAGCTTGAATTGGTGATCTGTTTTTCTGTGTTAACCTCATATTTTTTCATACTTCTTCTCAAACTAAGGTGGTGCGAGGGTAAAATGAATCGGGATGCGCTGATCAATATAATTTGTACCAGGAAATCATGCATTGACAAAAGCTCCCCTTTGCTTGTAATGCAAAGTGTGATTAAATGCATTATTTTTAAGCGTTATGGAGCACATGCATCGAAGCTTCTCAGCTGTGCTTGTGCTAAGAAAAGGAAAGATTTTAAAAATAACGTAACACGATTGTCAATGTAACCTTTTGCAAATAGTGCCTGGAGGATTCAGTGTGGAGAAACTCTAGAGACAGCGTATGTATTAACTTGTGGATTTTATTTGTGAGTATTTGGTGTCAGTCTGACGAAGTTGCTTCGGAAGACGGCGTTAGCTGGAGCTCAGCTCAGAGCGAAATGAGATGAATGGGAGGGAGATAATGACGTGACTCCCCCCGCCTTAACTGTCGATCCCCCACAAACACAGTCTCTCAGAATTTGCATAAGCACACCCCTTCACCTACAATTTTAACTTAGTTACAAAGTGATCAAAACTCGCTTATATCCTCGTCCTCTCATTAACCTTGTATCCCGCATTACCTGTGGGCATGTGAAACGCCAGCGGTAGCCTGTCTATGAACTTAATTTAAATTTTAGATGTACACCTTGTTTTCTTTCCGAGGTAGCAGCACTCATGAATATGGTAGTATATGTCACTCGCTCGCTTCTTATTGTTTCGCTGCCTTCTCAATTATATAATGCATGTTTTCTTAAGCGCTTTTGGAGGTCTTCCTGGTTTTCTACGCACTGCGTTGACAGTCAGTGCACGTGATTACGTGGGAGGCGTGATGATGTCACACGAAACTCCGCCCCCCCACGTCATTCCAGCTCAACTCCATTACAGTTAATGGAGAAAAATACCTTCCAGTTATGACCATTAGGCGTAGAATTTCGAAATGAAACCTGCCCAACTTTTGTAAGTAAGTGAGGGCTTTGCCTTTTATTAGTGTGTGTATATATATATATATATATATATATATATATATATATATATATATATATATATATATATATATATATATATATATATATATATATATATATATATATAAATGTTATATGTGGAATTTTATTATAAACTTTTGCCTCGGTTCACGACCACACACTTGGTATACGAACAAGTCAGTTTCCATTTCAGTTTGTACATGTTCAGTCTCTCCCTGTGCAGCGTGCGAGCGAGAGAGAGACAGCGCGACACACACACACAGGTGCGCGAGACAGAGGCACACACACACACACAGGCGCGCGAGACAGAGGCACACACACACACAGGCGCGAGGCACATACACAGGCGCTCCAGGCTCGAGAAAGAGACACACGCACACATGAGAGAGAGAGAGAGAGCGAGCAAGCGAGAGAGGGAAGGCTGAAAGCAAAAGGTAGAAAAGGCTTGTTTTTGTTTTCAGTTCTGTTTACAGTGGTCGGTTCATAGCGTATAATGTGGCAATGTTACTTTTCTTTGTGGTTTATTAAATTACGGATTTTTCAAATGTTAATTTTTTTCCCTAAAAAAAAAAAAACTCATTAAAAAAAGTGTTTACAGCGATCAGGTCATAAGGCTATAGCGCAAACTCTTGTAATGTTAGTTTTCTCGATTGTTCAAGGTTTTCTCAGTGTTATTCAATGTTTTTACATTTAGTTTACTATTAGATGTGCATTCTATCGTATAATTAACTATATTTGTGCTTAAAAATCTTTAAAGTACAGTCTGGAACGGATTAATTGTATTTACATACAATCCTATGGGGGAAATTGCTTCGGTTCACGATCAGAGTTTCGGAGCGAATTATGGTCAGATTAGGATTAGCAGTTAGTTTGAAGGTGAAATTAGAGTCAGGTGTTTTCTATCAATGGGATGACATAATCAAGTGCGAGTGGGCACCCAGTCTTATTTAAAGAACAGGGATCTGTCAAAGTCTGCTCTTCACAACACGTTTGTGGAAGTGTATGATGGTACAAACAAAGGAGATTTCTGAGGACCTCAGAAAAAGAGTTGTTGATGCTCATCAGCCTGGAAAAGGTTACAAAACCATCTCTAAATAGTTTGAACTCCACCAATCCACAGTCAGACAGATTGTGTACAAATGGAGGAAATTCAAGACCATTGTTACCCTCCCCAGGAGTGGTCGACCAACAAAGATCACTCCAAGAGCAAAGCGTGTAATATTCGGCGAAGTCACAAAGGACCCCAGGGTAACTTCTAAGCAACTGAAGGCCTCTCTCACATTGGCTAATGTTCATGTTCATGATTCCACCATCAGGAGAACACTGAACAAAAATGGTGTGCATGGCAGGGTTACAAGAAGAAAGCCACTGCTCTTCCAAAAAAAAATTGCTGCTCGTCTGCAGTTTGTTAAAGATCACGTGGACAAACAAGAAGGCTATTGGAAGAATTTTTTATGGATAGATGAGACCAAAATAGAACTTTTTGGTTTAAATCAAAAGGGTTATGTTTAGAGAAAGGAAAACACTGCATTCCAACATGAGAACCTTTCCCATCTGTGAAACATGGTGATGGTAGTATCATGGTTTGGGCCTGTTTTGCTGCATCTGGGCCAGGATGGCTTGCCTTCATTGATGGAACAATGAATTCTGAATTATATCAGAGAATTCTAAAGGAAAATGTCAGGACCATCTGTCCATTACCTGAATCTCAAGAGAAGGTGGGTCATGCAGCAAGACAATGACCCTAATCCAATTGAAATGTTTTGGAAGGACCTGAAGCGAGCAGTTAATGTGAGGAAACCAACCAACATCCCAGAGTTGAAGCTGTTCTGTACGGAGAAATGGGCTAAAATTCCTCTAAGCCGGTGTCCAGGAATGATCAAAAGTTACCGGAAACATTTTGTTGCAGTTATTGCTGCAAAGGTGGGTCACATCAGATACTGAAAGCAAAGGTTCACATACTTTTGCACTCGCAAATATGTAATATTCAATCATTTTCTTAAATGACCAAGTATAATATTTTTGTCTAATTTGTTTAACTAGTTTCTATTTATCTAATTTTAGGACTTGAGTGAAAATCTGATGATGTTTTAGGTCATATTTATGCAGAAATATAGAAAATTCTAAAGGGTTCACAAACTTTCAAGCATAACTGAAATAGCCTAAACAACGTTTGGAACATGGCGTAGTGGGAAACTGTTTAAGGGGGGACCTTTTTCACTGCTGCACCGCTAAACACGCATACAATGGAGTGCATGTGTTAGTGGAGGTATTGAATGGTGAAAATGGACAGAGAACATTCCGAAACTGAATCTGTAGCAGACAGTAAAGCTGAACATGAGGACACACAAGAACTTTTGCCGAAAAAAGGAGCCATGTCTGTTGTCTGGAGATGCTTTGGTTTTAAAAGGACGGATGTGGACCAGTATGTTCAAATGTGTGAATACTGTTTCTATACTACTGGATAATACTGCAAGCCAAGTTGCATGTTTTATTTTTTTCAATACTGTGTAATGTACCCGAGTACTGTGTAATAGTATGACATTTTGACTTTAATCTCGACGCTTATGACGAGAATAAAATCGAGATGTCGACTTTATTCTCGCCGTTTATGTTGAGATTAAAGTCGACATGTTAACTTTATTCTCGGAATTTGTCATTAAAGTAGAACATCGTAAACTAAACATCTTAAAATGAATATTTAATTTACTAGACTTTCTCAAACCCCGTCATAAGTTATGTAGCACATTAAATGTTTTGTGTTAAGTGTTCCCTGAGCCATGTTAATTGCTACGTGCTTCTTAAACCGACTTCCTCAGCACTAAGAGGCGGCGCAGGAAGCGATCACCACACAGAATACATTAATTTCATGATATTTTTGCTCCCTGAACATTTAGAATGCTAAGATAAATACTTGATATTTTCATGATGAAATGCATTAAAGCATGCATTAATCATGTGGGGGCACGGTGGCGTGGAGGTTGTACTGCTGCCTCGCAGCAAGGGGTTTCTGGGTGTTCCATGCCTTGAATCTGCATGTTTTTATGGTGGGTTTACTCAGCATGCTTCAGTTTCCTTTCAAAGTTATGTAGGATGTGGGGTTTTATTATGATATATTGACCCTGCTAGTGTATGTGTTGCTCGTATTCACCCTGTGATGAGCTGGCGCCCCGTCCTGCCTCGCACACAATGATTGCTGGGATGGGTGAAACCCTGAATGGATAGCATGTCATTAAACATGTATAAAGCAGATTTTTTTTTTAATGTTCTGAACACTCCGTGGTCTAAGTTTATAATTAGTTTTAATTTCACAAAGATGTTTATCGTGTGGTGATTGGTTATGTGGAGAAAGAAAAAGGAAGGATAGGAACTGGGGTTTAGTATGTCAGTCAGGGATAGCATGCATGCAATAAAGAAAGCTCGCTCAGAAGAATATCCATTGAATTCTCCGACCACCAGATCACGAAGCCAACATTTACACAATTTTTAAGTTCAACCTGTGCAATACCCATTCACATATCCAGTTTTCGGAGCCTCGTCACACCTACCATAAAGTTCTCTACCCTGAACATACACCTGGGGACCCCTTACTGCGAGGGAGAAGCACTACCGCCACTACACCGTACGCCCCCCTTCATGTTTAATACCTGCTTTGATGCATTTCATCATGAAAATATCAAGTATTTATCTAAGCATTCTAAATTTTCAGAGAGACAGGAATATCATGAAGTGAATGTATTCTGTGCGGTGATCACTACCTGTGCCTCCTCTTAGTGCAGAGCAAGTCAGTTTAAGACATGCGTAGCGCTTAACAACTGGGTCAGGGAACACTTAACACAAAGCATGTAATGTGCTACATTAACTTATAAACAGGGTTTGAAAAAAATCTAGTAAACTAAACAATGATTTTAGGATGAAGGTTAGTTTACGACACTAATTTAATGACAAATACTATGAGAATAAAGTGGAAATGTCGAGAATATGAGAATAAAGTGGAAATGTCGAGAATAAAGTCAACACGTCAACTTTATTCTCGACATATAGTTTTTTTTTCTTCACCGTTTCCCTAATACGCTTCCATAGTGCTACACCACAAATAGCATTATAAATGCAAGTTGCAGTTGTATTATTTATGTATATGGCTTAGCTTGAAGCAAGGTCCATATTAATGCAGTTTGCCTTAATGATGGTTCAGTTGGTAAAGATGTCATCATCAAGTTGCACTTGTTTTATTTTATTTGGTGAATACTGTGTAATGCACCTGGGCTTGAAGTCTTGAAGTAATAGTATTATTACTGGAAGATGCACTATTCTTTATATTATTGTTATTTATTAATTAGTTTAATGATGGTAAAGTTGTTTAAAAAGTCACTTTAACATGTCAGTGGACAGAGATTGTTAACATTAACAGAAAGTGTAGTTGGTTTACAAAAAATATTTACTATTCCTTTTCTAAGACATGTTCAGTGCAATACAACTTTTGACAAGCACCTCCAGATATTTTACTAAGTCTAAATGGCTCTTTGGATGGTTGAAAATATGTTGTCAAAATTATAGTTTAAGTTGTTTGCAAAATTTGTTCAATAAAAGGTTCTATATTTTGACTGCAACTGTCATGTAATGTAATTCCTTCTCTTCATTAGTGCCACCCCTTTGAAAACTGTCACTTTATGGGGCCATGCAAACCTGTATTAATACTTGTGTACACATTAAAATGTTTTTTTTGTGCAATGTACAATTCTCATGGTAGTGGAATAGGTTATTCTTAGCCAATCTACTGCAGTAATTACAGTGGAAAATGTGGTTAACATTCAATCATGTATGGGGAAAAAAATACCGTTGAATACCGTAATTCCGGTATAATTTAGAAAAATACCATGATAAAGAATTTTGGGCATACCGCCCAGCACTACTGCAAAAACATATATGGGTCACTCATGGATTGGACAAGATCAGAAGGTCTGCCGTTTATTTACAACTAAGTCTAAGTAATGACCAAGACAAAAATCCCAGACATATTTTTTTGACTTTGTAAATACCAGCAAGAATGCTATTTTAGGTCTCTATAAAAGGGATACCATTAAGAATACAGTCTATCTACTATTTTTGAAAAATATGTAATAAATCAACTTTGATCATAAATCAAAAAAAAAAAAAAAAAATCACACACAAAACATGAGATTTACTTGCATCTATGAGATCCCCAGTTAGACTATAAGCCAGATTCAAGTGCCTTTTAAAGGGGAAAGCGGGAATGCAGGCAGGCAGAGAAAGCGGGCAGAAGCAGGTGGACACTGGATGGATTTTTGTTGGGACCGGCCAAGGAGCATGACGAAACCATGGTGGGAGCAGGACTAAAAAAAAAAAAAATCAGTACCATGTAGATGTCTACTCCAAACCATAAAATAGGACAGCAATCTATCGATTAAATGTCAATTGCATATTTTCAGCAAAAAACGGCTGGTCCAAACTGTTGCTGATAAACTGGTGCTTTACTTATTACCATTATCATGCATATATGTAGCCGAAAAGTTATTAGTATTTATCTTGAAATATATTTTATGCTTCTAAGCAGGTTGCAGAGTAGTTAGTTAAATCAGAATAATGTACTTTGTAATTGTAGAGTAAAAAATCAGTTGTAGAAGATAAGGTGAGCAAATAAAAAAGAGCCCTGTTTCTTCAAAGCAATTTTTAGTTTATGTTAAAACCAAATGTTAAATTTATTAAGTACAATAATCTTAGTAGTATGTAATTATGAAATTAAATCAGCCTACATTTATAGCCGATTTAACAAAGGATTACACAAAGTGACTAACAGTGGTCCCTAACAATATTCATTCATTAAAGTAGAGGTTTTTCATACAAGAAACCAGATTAACCTCTGACAAGAACAAGAAAAGATTTTTAACAAACCCAACTTTACCATCTTTATTTACAGCAAGAATCCTGGCGGGGTAGAAACGACAATCTGACCAGCTTGCAAAAACCTTATCATTCACTTTGAACTCCTGTGAAAACAGAAAAAGCAAAATGATTAATAACTGAACCAATTATAACTATCTTAATATTTTTCCCTTTTTTATTTTAAATGTATGTATGTTATATTTCAATTTGAAACAAAGTCTATATGACTTGGTTTGAAAACAGTCAGTCCTGGATACAGTAGATCATCACATGAATTGTGTACCTGCCCTTTCAATTAATCAAGAATTTCTCTCCTTATTTTGTGTTATGGCCTAACACTGTCCTCTGATGGGGGTAGGGTGTATATGGAAGAATGGGCATGGAGTCTTCTCTTTTGATTTCTTAGTTGAATTTGTATTAGCATTTTAATCTTTCCCAGTGCTTTATCCATTTCCTACTCTGTATTTTTCCAACTTCTTTAAGTAGTTGTAATCTTACATTGGGATTAGAGTTAAATATCTCTTTGTTCTCTTAAAAAAATCTCATTAACCAATTAACAATTTTTTTAAAGTCTCCTTAGATAAATGCTTATGTTATTCAGGGCTATTTCCTGCCTTGCTGCCAGTGCTACTTGGCTATGTGCCATGTTTCTCAGAGGCCAATAACCTGGTTTCTCAAACTGAAATAAGGGTTTACATGGCATTTTAGAAAACAGGTTTCTGAGAATAACTAGGGTATTGAGGCATATGTAAATGTGTCTACTGAAAAAAATGTGAAATCCAACTTTTAAGTAAATTTATTCTGAAAAAAAAATTCCTCATCAAGAAATTATTGTTAAAAATACCACAAGAACCTCAACTATTGTCACCCTTGCATTTAATACTTTGCACAACCAACCTTTGCCAATAAAACAGCACTCATTCTTCTCCTATAGCATCTTATAATGTTAGAAAATCTAGAAAGGTAATCAAGAGACTATTCCCATTTACAGAATGCCTCTAAGATCACCCTGGGACCTAGGTCCTCTCTTAGGCACTCTCCTCTTCAGTTCATCCCACAGGTTTTCAGTAGGGTTTAGGTCTGGGAACTGAGACAGCGATGGCAGAAGCTTGATTATGTGTTCCTTTAACCATTTCTGTGTTAATATGCACATATATTTTGGATCATCGTCCCCCTGGAAGATCCAGCGACAACCCAGTTTCAGTTTCTTGGCAGAGGAAGCCAGATTTTAATTTTGTCTCCTGGTATTTCACAAAATCCATGCTGCCATGTACTCCAACAAGGTTCCCAGGGGCTTTGGAGGAAAAACAGCCCTACAACATTAAAAAACATCTACTATACACGACAGTGGAGCTAAAATAATTTTCAGTACAGCCATCCTTCCTTTAATGCCAAACACAGTTTGAGTGTTTGCTGCCAAAAAGCTCAATTTCCATTTCATCTGACCATAGAACATGGTTCTAATAGCGTTTAGCAAACTCCAGATGCTTACGTTTGTAGTTAAATTACATGAAAGGCTTTTCTGGCATGTAATCCAAGTAATCTGTTACTATGGAGGTGGCATCTGATGGAAGATTTGGAGACTTCGTGACCCCAAGATGCTCCTTTTTTCTCTATTTCTCCAACAGTAATCATTGGGGATTTTTTTACCTCTCCTACCATCCTGCTCACTGTGAGTGATGGCAAAATAAATGTGCGTCTTCTTCCAGGCAATCTGATAACAGTTCCAGTTGATCTGAACTTTTTAATTATTGCCCTAATTATAGATACAGTATTAGCATTTTCAGATGAGTTGCAATTTTTTTTATACCCATTCCCTGACTTGTGAAGGTCATCACACTTTATCCTCATTTGAACTGTGTGTTCTCTTATCCTTCCCATGCTGATGATTAAATAAAATTTGGCCTCTGTGCCAGCTCATATTTATATTCCAGTGAAATAGGGAGTCATGGATTATGCTTTAAAAGTTTCTACACACTCAGATCAACTTTAGATATAAATGAGTTGTACTTTGTTCATAAAAATTTCTCAAGGTGCCAATTATCATGGCACACGTGGTTTTGTTAAAAATAAATATTTTTGGTGACAGATGTTTTTTTTCTCTCAGAATTAATTCACTTCAATTGAATTTTGGATTTCTGTTTTTTCAGTTCAAGGTAAGTCACCAGAAAGTGATTTGTTTACAACCCTTTTACTCCTCTTTATACCAGGGGTACCAGTAATTGAGTATATATGTAGCAACCTCTACTATAGCAATGTGCAAATATGTGATAGACATTAAATGATATGAAAATGTCCTTAAAAAAACGTGTTTCTAAAGAAATTACATTTGAAAACATTAATATAAAAAATTAACATACAACTACTATTGTAATGATAAGGCTAAAGCAAGATGAACAAAGTGCTGACAGGTATTTAAATAAAACCTGCTCAGAGCACTTGGTGGGGAGAGTCAGTCTGGAAAAAGAAAAAAAAAATCACACGGAGTACATACAAACTATGCAGAGAGAGTGCATATGCTACAGTGTTTCCCTGAAAATAAGACCGGGTCTTATATTAATTTTTGCTCCAAAAGATGCACTAGTGCTTATTTTCAAGGGATATCTTATATTTTTTCATGTACAACAATATACATTTATCCAAATACAGTTATGTCATCATCTTCTGGAATATCATCATAACTCTCCACATTCAAACCCTGAATTCCGGCCTGAATTTTGCAAGAGTCGCATATTCCCCAAAGTAATGACACAATATAGTCCTGCTCCCACCATACAATGACCTGACAGCAGCGGCAAGCAGCAATAGATCGCCACACAAGAACACATTACATTTATAATATTCCAACTCTCTGCACATTCAGAATTCTTAGATTTATACTTGATATCACTTTCATGATGAAATGCATTAAAATATGCCTGTTACATTATACAGATAATCGGTAACTTTGTTTAAATAATGAATACTCTTAATAGCTACACATACGGGGGTGGCACAGTGGTAGCGCTGCTGTCTCGCAGGAAGTCACGTTCCTTGTGATCCTTGCCCGGAGTTTGTATGTTTTCCTGGTGAGTTTCAACAGTGTGCTCAGTTTTTCATGTAAAGACATGAAGGTTTGGGGATTTGGTGAAGCTACAATGACGCCAGTGTATGTGTGTGCTTGTGTTCACCTTGCGATGAGCCAATGCCCCATCCAGGGATTTTGTTTTTGTCTTGCGCCAATGCTGCTGGAATGGCTACATCCCTAAATTGATGGATGTAATCATTAAACATCCTTTTCAGAGATATTGTGGCAAGGTGTGCTTGGAATTTAATGGATGTTTCAGGCACACACATCACAACACATGCATCACAACACATGAAGTATAAACCTGGTCTTAGGCCTCTTACTTTTCAGCCGACGATCTTAACTAGGGCTTATTTTTGGGGTAGGGCTTATATTACAGAGCACCCTGAAAATCATGCTAGTGCTTATTTTCGGAGTAGGTCTTACTTTTGGGGAAACACGGTAGTCAAGAACTCCATGATCTGAAGAATTGAAGCTGCAAAGCTAATCATAAACAAAAAATGTTCAGGTTGGGCTGACTAGCAAATTAATTCAGTCCGAGTGCGTTGTGTGTACCAAAAGATGTACTAATGCTCTTTCCAGGGTTGGGTTTAATCCTTTATTTGAGGTTTCTAGGAAAGAGCTTCCCAAAACATATACACTGTATTTGGCATAACTGGTTTCGGAAATTATGTCTGTGATATATGCATTGTAACTATTCCTTAATGCTATAATCTTACACCCATCCATTTCTTGAACCTTCATAAATCTATATATAATTCACTAAGAGCATGCAAGACCGGGAGCCTCGCCCGCCAACTCGAAGACCATTAGATACGCTTGACAGAGCCCCGCCCGCCAACTCTAACTAAGGGCAAGCAAGACAGAGAGCCACGCCCACCAACTCAGAACCCCGTCCACCAACTCGAAGACCATGGGATACGCACGACAGAGCCCTGCATCTCTAATCCTACTGCTGCGTCCACCGTCACTCTCGATCAAACAGCAATAATTAGCAAACAAACAAAGATAACTGGCAGTAACAGTGCAAAATTCACAATTGGTATGCCAGTTTGAAAAGATAAGTTTTGAGGGTAATTTTAAAATGTGTTATTGAATCAAGCTGATGTATATGAGAGAGAAGAGAATTCCCGAGTTGAGGAGCACTATGAGGAACGCTCAAGCTCCCATAGCACAGAGTTTGATGTTTGGTACAGAAAGTACAGCTGCAGATGAGAATCAGAGTGAGCGAGGCAAGTGTCAGTCTGTAGGAGATCAGTGAGGTTGTGGAGAGCTTTAAATGTTAAGAGCGGTATTTATTATTGTATTCTGTAGTTAACAGGGAGCCAGTGAAGAAGTTGAGAGAGAATAGGTGTAGTATGTTCAGTGGATTTAGAACAGCAGGTTATTATCCTGGCAGCAGAATTTTGAATAAATTGTAAGCGATGGATACGTTTTTGTGGGATGACAGATAGAACACCATTACAGTAATCTATACATGAGGTGACTCGGGCATTAACCAATACTTTAGTACCGTGTTGAGTAAGAACAGGACGAAGTCTAGAAATGTTTCGGAGATGGAAGAAAGCAGTCCGAGAAATGTTACTTATATGGGAGGAATTATTTAATAATAATAATTATTATTATTTAATAATTGCCATTATTAGAGTATAAATGGATATAAATAATTGCATGTAATTGCACGTTATTGTTTTTTCATCAGAAAACCCGGTTTCCACGTCTACCTGTATTAGTTTAAATGGCACTTTTACCACATGCAATAGGGCGGACGCGCTGACTTATCGTGTCGACTGGGCAACACAGTGAATGCGGAGTCTATCTATATATGTCTACCTTTTCTGTAGCCTGCTACAGGAAGGTACTCTCTCGACCATTGGCATTGGTTTCACTCCTTGCTATTTTCATTATACTGCGACAGTGGTTTCCTAAGCCTTTGTTATACTGAATTCCTTTCTCACCGTTTTTCGTTCTTATTCTTACACTGCCATATGCTACGGTGGGCTTCGGCAAGTAAGTTTTATTGCCGTATAGAGAAGGACTGCCGACACTGTATTTGGCATAACTGGTTTCGGAAATTATGTCTGTGATGTATGCATTGTAACTATTCCTCAATGCTATAATCTTACACCCATCCATTTCTTGAACCTTCATAAATAAGTTTTATTGCCGTATAGAGAAGGACTGCATTTCCAGTAGCACAGAGTGAAAATGAAGGAAGGAATTTACCACACACGGGGTACTACTCCATCGCATATTGGTGCCTGGTCACTATGGTGCTAATTTGAGATAAAATGCTGTAGTGTTAGCATAATAATAAAGAAACATTTTGATACCCCAGTGTTTTTATTGATATACATTTTTTTAATACTGAATATCAAGGTTCTACCTGGGGCTGGCAGGTCACTCGGCAGATCTTTATTAACTGGCTTGTGGTCAGTGTACACAACACTTCATCAGGAAAAAGGAGAAAAATTTAACTCTTACCAGCATTGCCAAAGGCAGTACTGATAATTAACTTATTTGGCAAGGCTCCTACTTTATTTTCATTACCTTTATCTGTAGGAGGCAGTCTGTGGGCATAAGCACACTCGTTTTAAGAAGCAGAATGATAACATTTATTGATAAACACAAAGATTATAGAAACATGATAACTGCATATATACCAACAAAGACGACAGGATACAAGGCAGATGAGACAAACATAACACGGAAGAGGCGGTGTATTTAATAGCTATTTATAGTTCTACTTTATTTTGGCACAGGTAAATAGTTTTATCTATTTATTATACCAAGTCTGTAAGGATGATGTCAAATGTGTGGTGTTGTTGTATGTTGTTACTTCAGGCTGAAATGGAAAATTCTTCTTGCAATGGAGTGCACACTTTCTTTTTGAGATATAGCCGTTTGTTCATAGTGTGATGTGCTTTTCTTAGTTCGGATCTTTATTGTGTCCTCGGCAACTTCATAGGGAACAGAATTACTCTTTTTGGCACAAGAGTTTAGATTCTGAAGAATCTTCTTAAAGTAAAGGCTACAGTGTGGGCCTTAACTTTCAGGTCTACAAAGAGAAGAGATTGTCAACCTCTAGCTCCCCAAAGCAGCTCATCAGCTTTTATGTTTCAGAGTGATTTTAAAGAGCAGAGATTAATGCAACTAGTTTTAAAGGAAGGTGTTGGATTAAAGTCCCTTCAAGTTGCTGATCCAGTACTTGCTTATAGGCATGTTATTTTGTCAATCACAGTTGCCAGCAGTGGAATTAACACTCTTGTTCTTCGGTGTCCACTATTGTTGAGTTTTATTTAGCTATAAATGTTATTTTCAGGGGATTTCATTTTAGTGGTTTTTATGTTTGTTGAACAGCTAACTTTCAAGACTTTAAAGACTTTCATTCAAGAGCAGATGTGGTATGCAGTTTAATTTTAAAAATACCCCATTAATACAAAACATAAGATATGAACATGGCTGGTTATGAAGGAGCTTATTGTAAAAGAGTTTTTTCAACAAATAAATAAAAATAAATACAATTAAAAAAAGGAACCAGCATTGGAATTAACCGATTCTTTTAGCATGAAACTGGTGATCTTTCGCACATGCAATATAGCTAGAAAACTTTAAAAGAAACAAAATGCATGGTGTTTTAATAATTAAAAACCATTGTACAGTATAATCATTAAGGATACAGTGTAAGAGACATGTTAAATGTGCAGCTAAAATCAAAACATGCTTTACATTTATTCAAAATGTATTTCATCACATGGAAGGACATTTCAAACAAATATGAAACTGTTTTTCAAGCATTTGAATGTAATCACTGCTATTTTTGAGTTAAAATGCATGGTTAATATGTACAATTTACAATCACATTTAAACAATATATGTACTACTTCAGAGATGTGTCAAAAAGCAAAATAGTTGGAAATACTTACAGGGTCCCCTTCCTCAGCCTGTAGTCCCTCTTTTCTCAGCTGTACACGTTCTACAGGCCGTAAATATGGGCTATCCCAGTCAAACCATTCATCATAACGATGGCTCCACTGTCGGTAGTGGATAAGGACTTTCTCTTCATCATAATCAATCTTTTCAATGCTGGCTGAATACCTAGCCACACAAAACAGGTTGTTGTAAATATAAACAAGACAAAAAATTTAAGCAATATGTTAAAAGTATTAGGACACCACCAATGAACAGAAAAAATAAAACTTGGCAAACATGGAGGAAACGGGTTTCTTATTTGCAATTTACAGTATGTAGTTAAGTTGCAAACTCTACTTTCCAGTAAGATCAACTTACTGTATATACCAGTTATTGTTTGATATATAGAGCTTTATTTGTCCCCATTGTGAAATTTGGCTTTTTTTTAGATATTCTTTAAATAAATAAATAAATGCATAAGTAAATAAATAATTACATACACACACACATTTTGTTTGAACAAAAAATAAAATTAAAAAGAAAAAAACTTCTGACTTGGCTGTCGCAGTGAGGCATTATACAGGTATATTGCCGTTGCAGTGTTCTCCTCAGAAATTTTTTCCAGCCAGGTGGCATGAAAAAGTAGCCGGGTGGAGCGGGTCGGGGAAATTTGGTGGTGGGGAAAATTAAATGTGCACTATTTTTATTAGTTAATTATTATTAACTAGCAAAATACCCGCGCTTTGCAGCGACGAAGTACTGCCTTAAAATTTTTATTAAGAAGAAAATTAAACCTTTTTAAACTGAGGGAAAATATACCAATAATTATTTGTTAAGGATCTCTGTATATGTGAGTTTGGCCCTCCGGTTGTAATATGACCAAGCTGTGCGCTGAGCTTACTCTTGAGCATGCAACGTACAGTTGGCCATGTGAACAGTAATCTTGTTTCAAATCTCACAGCTTGGATTGCTGCCGTCATAATCGGTTTGAGTTTCATGGTTTGTTTCAATTACGACAGTACAATAATTGTAGGACGTGTTGAAGAGTCATTCAGCATCTGTCAAGCGTTATAAGTATACAACCGCTTTCATCAATAACTTCACATCCAGCTTTTAAGAGTTTAAACATTCATAAACATCGAAGTGTCCACTACTGAAATCGTCACCTGTGAATCTAAGATGTTTGAGAGGCATTGGCAGTTGTCGAAAGGTGTAAAATATTTGGCCATTATGGTACACTTGAAAGCGACAACCAAACAATTCAGCGGCAGCCATCAACTCACATGCAGATCCATAGGTGAAGGGCTTAAGCATTTCACTCTTATAGTGCTCCTGTGTAGTAGAATTATCTCCTGTACCGTCATCAGTCCACACCTTAAACCTGTCCCAGTCATTCAATACATAAGACACAATGTTCCTCCGGATATCAAGAGTGAGCCTGATATGGCGTGCAATATGTAACAAAGAGAATGGAAAAGGTAGGTGCCATCTCCGGGCATGGAAACCACTCGGTAAGTGACAGTTCTTTGATCGACGGTAATCACCTCGATAGACATGTTAATGGGGGTACGGTTGGAATGATAAAGGAAATGGGTACCTGAACAGTGTAAAGTAAGTCTAAAACACCTACACACTAACTATAATCATAATAAATGAACAATAAAACAGCGGAGAAGCTGTGGATTAAATAAAAATGTTGTAGTTATCAGCAGGGAGATGTGAATCCAGTGGTGAAGCAAGGAAGGGAATGTAGAGACTGAAGCGACGGACGGCCTTATATAGGCAGGCAGCCAACAACGTGGGAGGCGTTGGGATGGGGGACCCAACGCCGCCACACACGGTGACCGAGCTGTAGGCTATGGACGTATTTATGTACGTAAGTAGGATTCAGTTAGAGTTGGAAACCCGCGTATCAAATTTCTTGAAGACGGGCCCATAAGTAACAAAGACCGTTAAAAAGTTCAATATGGCGGCCGACAGTGGCATCATACCACCAAAATAAGTACGTACATTGGTTTCGGTTAGCGCAGGGAAGCCGCCTACCAAATTTCGCGAAGATGGGGCCATGAATAAGAAAGTTCAAAATGGCAGACGTTGTTGACCGTTACGCGTAGAATTTCGAAATGAAACCTGCTTAACTTTTTATGTAAGCTGTAAGCCTGCCAAATTTCAGCCTTCTACCTACACATGAAGTTGGAGACTTAGTGACGTTGGAAACTTCAATATGGAAGCCGCCTACCAAATTTCGTGAGGATGGGGCCATAAATAACAAAGTTCAACATGGCGGACGTTGTCAACCGTTATTGACCGTTACGTGTAGAATTTCGAAATGAAACCTGCTTAACTTTTGTAAGTAAGCTGTAAGGAATAAGCCTGCCAAATTTCACCCTTCTACCTACACGGGAAGTTG
Source organism: Polypterus senegalus (assembly GCF_016835505.1). Classification (NCBI taxonomy): domain Eukaryota; kingdom Metazoa; phylum Chordata; class Cladistia; order Polypteriformes; family Polypteridae; genus Polypterus; species Polypterus senegalus. Next base: position 55,640,899 of record NC_053167.1, on the reverse strand, counting down.
GAGAATTAGTGATGAGTAAGTGAGTCAGTGAGCGAGTGAGTGAGGGCTTTGCCTTTTACTAGTATAGATTATTTTCCAATGCTTAATATGACTTCCTTTTTTAAGGTTTGACAGAATATTTTTATTAAATTTAAGTATCCAAATCAGGACCCTGCAACCCTAACAAACATTTTAAAAAACAATTGTTATGACATAAACCAAGAGGCACAAGTACTGTCGCTGTTGGGAAGTGAAAACAATAAAAAAAAATTATGGGAAACCTAATGAAGAAAAATTTAAAAATATTCTTCAAAGCCAGCTTGCATATGCAGAAGGTGTCTTCAGTTAAATATTTATTCTTCTTTTCTTTCTAGAGGCCCAGTGGTCTGCAGCTTTCCCATAATCAAAGTCCCCAGGATCTGGGCCCTCCAAGGAGATCAGCATGACATTATTTAGCGTGTTTTGATTCATGCGATTCCTCAAACATGTCTTGATCCTTTCAAAAGCAGAAAACTACCTTTCACATTCAGCTGTGCTCACTAGCCCAATATGAGCTAGTCTGGTTAAATTTGGAAATGACTCTTTGAGCTCTGATGTCGCTGCCATTTTTAGTAAAATCTGTTTTGGACTGAAGTCTTTGTATGATTCACTTCTGATCATTTTTGACGCAACTGTCCATTCTTGCCTGCTACTTTCATATTTTAAAATTGGAGGGATACCATATTTAGAGTAATGACCAAAAGAATTTCAGCAGACTCACTTATCTTGAGTTTCTGCATTAAAAACCTTTGAAAAGCTGGAAATAATTGGCATGTCAGGGAATCTTGCATCTAGGTGCATGACAACTGTCTTTAGGTATTTATCAAATATTGCAGTTTTGAATGACATCACTCTGTGAATAAACAATGTGGAGATCTGACCGTTCTTCTGCCAAACGATGAAGGGTTTGAAAATATCTCCCAGGAGTGTCTTTCAACTCCATGATGGACACTTTTGTGGCGAGCAAAATTGGCTCAATTTCGGCAAGATGTGCCAAGTCTTAGATAAGTTGGACAACAAAGGTAATATGTCTGAAAGCATCATCTGAGAGAAAAAAAAACATTGTTCGTTTTAATACATCTGCTTAATCCTTCTGCTGTGATGTCATTTCGTTCAGTGGCTTCTCTTTCCAGCGCAGTTATGACACTCATCATACACTGTCGTAGTGACTGTACTGCAAAGTCATGAGTAGGGCTGCAACGATTAATTGACGACGTCAACTACAAAAAATCGTCGACGTGGATTTTTTATTATCGACGCGTCAAACAGAACCTTCAATAAAAGCTCCAGTCACAAAGAACCACATTGGCTTATGTAACTGCAATGCACTACATTAACATCTGGGGGCAGTATCGTTTGTTATTGTTTGTCAAGACTGCATACAGTCCTACCAATGAAGAACAACGTCTGAGGAGAAGAAGAATTTGGAGGAAAATAAACGTTGTTGCAATGGCGAGTCGCATACAGGAGGGGGAAGGAGATGGAAAAAAATTTAGAAACTTTCTAAAGTGTGGGAGCACTTCACCAAATTAGAAAAAAAAGTTGAATGCAGATTATTCAAAGCAGAGCTTTCTTTTCTGTGTATATCATGGTTTTGACAATGATAGTTAAAGCTTAAACCGACACATACATGGGGGTTAATGCACCCCTGGACACCAAATACTTTTTAGCTGCGCTTTTTAAGTAAACGTCACAATTCACAAAGAAAATGTGAAATTTTAACGGAACACGTATTTCTTTTCATGAAAAGAGCATCACAATTACTGTAACACTGATCATTTTACACACTGCAAATGAACTGTAAAAACTTTTAAAAAAAACTACTGCAACAATTTATTATTATATGTTCAAAGTGCAACTGAAGCCATTGATGAAATTCAGCAAAATCACCGAACCAACTGCGCCTGAACTGGTTTCATGCAAACACACAGAGGTAAACGCTGATGACTGCAGGCTCTTTTAGTGCAGCGGCTGAATCCCAGAGACAGTGAGGCTGCAGTGCTGCAGGGGCCAGCAGTGCTCATGAGCTGGCTGCTCAACGAATATACGCAGTGACTGGTCAACTCTGGCGTGCTGCCAAATTGCACTGAGAAACAACTTTAGCCGTTTGCGGAGTTCAATGAATGTACGTCGCTGTATATACTCAGCTTCGGCGTACTACTAAATTGCACTGGAAACCAACTCTAGCTGGTTGCAGCGGTTTAAGGGTTAAGTGCATATAACTTCAGTTATGTTTGCTAACGTGTTTGGAGCTATAGTAAAAGAGTGAATAGGAGTAGCTGAGCCGTCCTAGTTTTTTTTTTCCTTCTTTTTTCGTATAATATTTGAGTTCATATGAATAGTAAACCATCTCTAACTAACTTTAGGTAACTTGTGTTTTGGAGTATATCAGTAATTAGCTTGTTACATATTTTAGTCCGTTATTTTTTATTTTGGCATAATACAGTACATGATGTGATAAACTACACCACTTTTCCTTCAGAGTGTGATGATTAAAACAACTTTTTCCGTCTGCAAAATCATTCCTTTGTATTCCTGCTACCTGTACTCCCTCTGAGCGTTTATTCTCAGCAGCTGGGATCATTGTCTCAAAGAAGAGAGCCAGCCTCACACCACAGTTTGTCGAAATGCTCATGTTCTTGCACTGCAATCAGGAATATATGAACTGAATCTTTTATAAACTGTACATTATTGTTTTATTTTAATTGTATTGAAGCTTTATTTAAACTTTTGGTCTTTAAGGCACACCAGTGGCCATTTTTGGTTAAGTCAAATGCACTTTTTCTGTTTAAAGACTATGTGCACTTTAGTTTGTATTGTTTAATGTATTTCTTTTTTATTGTGAAGGTCAAACCAATATAAAACATTGATTATTTTCAAATTCATATTTCACTGGTTTTTATTTTAATTTGATTATTATAACTTTTAATCGTGTTAATGCAGACACATCAGGGTGACATTCACAGGTGGACATACGTGAGCAGATAAGGTAAGACATGCACTGGAGCCCAGAACAGGATATGCAACCACAAGTCACAGGCATTAAAATGCTCAGGCATGAAATAATTGAGACTAATCGAGGGGAAAAAAACTGAACGATTAGTGGACTACCAATTAGTTGCAGCCCTAGTCGTGAGACAGCCATCTAGTGTCACTGGCTATTTTCAGCTTAATCTGGGGAATGTTCAGAATATTTTGAATTTCCTTTAAACCAGCCATCCTAAATGAAGAATTTTGGAAGAAATAGAACAGCTGCCTTAAGACATCATTCAGTTTTGTTAAATAAAGTAGTGCAGCTGCTTGGGCACTGCCTTTTTGTTTCCCAATCATAACAGCCGCTCCATCTGACCCTAGTCCAACCAGATTAGCAGTTTTCAAGCCTAAAGTGTCCATAGCCTCACTCATTATGTTGGTTAGAGTCTCCACTTTGCCACCAATCATATTGCGGGTTGATATAAAACTAATTCTGACCACTTTAGTGACCGGACAAACATCGAGCCATCCATTATCCAACCTGCTATATGCTAGCTACAGGGTCACGGGGTCTGCTGGAGCCAATCCCAGCCAACACAGGGCGCAAGGCAGGAAACAAACCCTAAGTAGGACGCCAGCCCACCACGGGGCACACACACACACCAGAGACAATTTCGAATCGCCAATGCACCTAACCTGCATGTCTTTGGACTGTGGGAAGAAACCAGGCAAACACATTTAATGTAAATAATTGTTTTACAACGGAGATGTCTGTGGTTTCATCACACAGAATACTGAAAAAATTTTCAGCGTGTATATTTTTCAGTAGGTTAGATTTTATTTCTGATGCTAAGACATCCAGCAGCTCTTGCATTATTCTTTCACAGGTGTAATGTGCATTTTTATCAACATTGAGATGTTATAAAAAGGAACAACCCATTTCTTTACAGTGGTACAACAACTTTTCAAACATCACATGTGGCAACTCATTTTTTGCCAACCAATACACGGATCTTAAAGCTCCCACAAAGGCATCTCTCTGTAAGTTATTTAAAACAGATACAGATCTTTCAATTTGACCCATTCCAGTTTGATCTAGTACACGCTTTCCTAAAAGGACAGCATAAGACTCAATGTGCATTTTACTTTTTTCATGGTCCAGCAAGCTTTCTTTTCGAATTCTTGTGCATGGCACATTTACCCAATCATTGTTTGTTTCAGCCGGATAAGCGGTGCTTAGATTTATCAATTGGCAGAGTGTGTGCTGAAGAGATTTCCCTGATGGACCAGCCTCTGCAACGTTTGTCTGAAATTGCCACATGAGGAGTTGACGCTGCACCTTCATTAGTTTGTGGCATCTCTTTTCTGAAATAACTGAGCAGTGTTGTTTTCTGAAAATTTATTTTTCTCATGTTGATAAAACATTTGGAAAAAATTAAAAGCACAGTGGTACCTCGGTATACGTCCTTAATCCGTTCCAGATCCTTTGACTTATACCAAACAGGACGTATACCAAACAAATGTTTCCCACAAGAAATAAAGGGAAAATGATTAATCCATTCCCATGGAAAAAAAATCCTATTGTTATTGGCATATTTTACATTGATGGGGTTGTATAAAATAATTAAAAACTGCTTATTACTAAAATACATAAATACAAAAGCAATTCGATGAAATAAATGAAAATTTAACCTCACTTTACTTTTTAATAACGTCTTCGTTTTTCACAATCGTAGATACCGTCGTTCTCGGCATACGGTCTGCAGCAGCCAAGTCCCGGATATGCATGCCACCTTCATACTTTTCAACAATGAATTTACGTGAAAAAACACAAAATCACGTGAAAATTCACAGAGAGTTATAGTGCATACTGAAGCTTGTGAGCAGTCGTGGCTTTGTCTCGAAAAAGGTAAACAAGGGTAGCGCTCGGGATGTTCACTAAATGCTAGCAACTGGCGTAGTGATGCTCGTGGGCAGTCGTGGCTTTGTCACGAGAGAGGTAAACAAGGGTAGTGCGCATTGTTCTAGCACGCGAGTCATATTCCAAACAAAGGTTGTATACCAAGCAAAATTTTTCTAGTCCAAACAGGATATTTACCAAGTTGGACTAGCAGACATATACCAGGGTACCACTGTACCTATGAATAAGGCTTTTAAGTGGGAAAGTGAGAGCCTGTTGGATATTCAATGCACACTTGCATTACGGCAAGGCAAGATATGAACAAGAAAGGAATGGCACATGGGTCACTAACAAAACTATGGAAGCATATTAGGGCCACAGTGAAGAAGAAAGAAAAAAAAGGCGGCACAGTAAAGGGAAAAAAAAAAAGTTTATGTTGAGAATAAAGTCGACATGTTGACTTTATTCTCGACATTTCCACTTTACTCTCGCCGTTTAAGTCGAGATTAAAGTCGACATTTCCACTTTATTCTCATAGTTTATTTTGTCATTAAAGTAAAATGTCGTAAACTAAACTTCATCTTAAAATCAATGTTTAATTTACTAGATTTTCTCAAACCCTGTCATAAGGTAATGTAGTACATTAAATGCTTTGTGTTAAGTGTTCCCCGACCGAGTTGTTAATCACTACACGCTTCTTAAGACTAGAATTACCAGAGCCTACGAAAAAACTCGTAATTCCGTCCCACCTTAAATCGCTTCTTAAAATCGTTCACAGCTCTCCACCAGCGTCTTTTGTCATCTAAATGTGCTGATAAAAATCAGGCTGCAAGCAGCCAGCTATTCCATCCCCCCACCGACTTAGAACGTGCACAAACTTCTCCCAGCTCATGCCTTGATTGAGTATCTGAGAGTGAAGTGGAGTTTTAGAGTGGAAATAATAGATCATTATTTGGAATACACGCATTTCACGCGTGTTCCGTTTCTACAGTAATCCATGTAAACACATTTTTAAAACAGAAACATTTTTCATATTGTAGTAGTAAATGACAAAATGTAAGCATAAACTATATAATGTATGAAGCCTGAAGTTCAAATATCAAACACTTTCACAAAAGGTACAAATATAACAGAACAAGTATGCTTTTATTCAAAAATATAACTGCAGAAAAAAGCCACTTTAGCATGCTATATTGACACATATTTACTACAGCTGCTATGGCAGCGTAGTGGTATCAGCCGCTGACTAGTATCCAAAAGGTCATGAGTTTGATCCCACATGGTTCAGTTTTGAGAAGTAAATTGCTCTTATTCTTACTATTTTAGAATAAAAACATGCATTTGATTTCAGTGTGTAACAGCCAGTGTAATTTATGATACTTGTAAAGGTTAGTTTTTTTCTATTCACTTTTCATTCTCTTAGTCGTGTTCAGGATTCTTCCCTACCCCCATCTGAGAATGCTGTTTTCACATAAAGATGCGCTGTAGCTCTGCAGCGTACTTGTGACTGCATTCTCGTACCAATGCTTGCGAACTGAAGTGCCTGCGTGCACTTTTCATGGCATTAGAAGTCTATTTTTTTGAGCATGCCCGTTGTCGCTCAAACACAGAAACATATGTTGGTGTGCAAGAATAAAAAACAAGTACACTTTTATTCTAGACAATAAGTGAAGAAAAAATAAAGCAAGTTACAGTAGGCGGTTGATACGACAGCTTGCGTGGTGCAATACTAAGAACTGCTGATTTCCGTGCTATATAAAATCATCACATTCAAATATTAACAATTCTCACACACCCTTCCTACATTCACGACATGTGTACTTGTTGCAGTGTACACAAAACTCTCTGTGCTATGGTTCCTACTACACTGAATGAGCACCTGACACTGTACTTTCTTCCCTATATAAATAACATTCGAGTATAGCGCGTCTCCAAATAAATCACATTTGTGTTATAGCGCATCTTTATGTGAAAACAGCATTGTCAGATTTGGGGGGGGGATCGTGAACGCGACTGAGAGAATGGAACTGAATAAAAAAAAAAAGACTGAAATCAAATGTATGTTTTTATTCTAAAATAGTTAAGTACATGCAATATTATTTGAAAACGAACAGCCAGATCGGGTTTGAATACACGCTGACGCTGTTACAGAAGGAGTCAGCTTATTCAGTGCAGCAGTTTCAAAGCACAGTACATGCAATATTATTTGAAAACGAACAGCGTCAGATCGGGCGCATATTCAAACCCGATCTGATGCTGTTCGTTTTCAAATAATATTGCATTAGTGCGATGATGTTTTTACATATATTGTCTCTTTCATTCATCTTGCGGTTTGTAATCAGTGACCGCGTGTTTTTTTTCCCCGATCTTGCCAGTTCGCACATGTTGCTGTATGGTGCTGTTTCTTTTGTACTCCAGGACATGCAGAGGACAGAATAGTACAGAGCAGTAAGTTCAGCGCTATATGCAATCAGACAGACAAACAGGCAGAGAAGGCACTAGATATATAAATAAACAGGGAAGGCACTGTATAATAGATATATAAAAAACAGCTAAGGGGATAGATATACAGATAGGTAGGAAGGAAAGGCACTATATGATAGGCAGACAGGGAAGCTCCTATATAATAATAAAATTACTGTTATTACTATGTAGATAGACAGGGAGTTCAGCGTCGCAGCGTGTATTTAAACCCGATCTGACGCTGTTCGTTTTCAAATAATATTGCATGTACTTAACTATTTTAGAATAAAACATACATTTGATTTCAGTCTTTTTTTATTCAGTTCCATTCTCTCAGTCGCAGTTCACGATCCCCCCCCAAATCTGACAATGCTGTTTTCACATAAAGATGCGCTATAACTCAAATGTGATTTATTTGGAGATGCGCTATACTCGAATGTTATTTATATAGGGAAGAAAGTACAATGTCAGGTGCTCATTCAGTGTAATAGGAACTATAGCACAGAGAGATGTGTACACTGCAACAAGTACACATGTCGTGAATGTAGGAAGGGTGTGTGAGAATTGTTAATATTTGAATGTGATGATTTTATATAGCACGGATCGGAAATCAGTAGTTCTTAGCATTGCACCACACAAGCTGTCGTATCAACCGCCTACTGTAACTTGCTTTATTTTTTCTTCACTTATAGTCTAGAATAAAAGTGCACTTGTTTTTTATTCTTGTACACCAACATATGTTCCTGTGTTTGAGCGACACGAGCATGCTCAAAAAAATAGACGTGTAATGCCACGAAAAGTGCACGCAGGCACTTCAGTTCGCAAGCATTAGTACGAGAATGCAGTCACAAGTATGCTGCAGAGCTACAGCGTGTCTTTATGTGAAAATAGCATTCTCAGATGGAGGGTAGGGAAGAATCCTGAACACGACTAAGAGAATGAAAAGTGAATAAAAAAAAATAAAAAAAAACTAACCTTTACAAGTATCATAAATTACACTGGCTGTCACACACTGAAATCAAATGCATGTTTTTATTCTAAAATAGTAAGAATAAGAGCAATTTACTTCTCAAAACTGAACCCTGTGGGATCGAACTCATGACCTTTTGGATACTAGTCAGCGGCTGATACCATTACGCTACCATAGCAGCTGTAGTAAGTATGTGTCAATATAGCATGCTAAGGTGGCTTTTTTCTGCAGTTATATTTTTGAATAAAAGCATACTTGTTCTGTTATATTTGTACCTTTTGTGAAAGTGTTTGATATTTGGACTTCAGGCTTCATACATTATATAGTTTATGCTTACATTTTGTCATTTACTACTACAATATGAAAAATGTTTCTGTTTTAAAAATGTGTTTACACGGATTACTGTAGAAACGGAACACACGGAAATGTGTATTCCAAATAATGATCTATTATTTCCACTCTAAAACTCCACTTCACTCCCAGATAATCAATCAAGGCATGAGCTGGGAGAAGTTTGTGCACGTTCTAAGTCGGTGGGGGGATGGAATAGTCGGCTGCTTGCAGCCTGATTTTTATCAGCACATTTCGATGACAAAAGACGCTGGTGGAGAGCTGTGAACGATTTTAAGAAGCGATTTAAGGTGGGACGGAATTACGAATTTTTTCGTAGGCTCTGGTAATTCTAGTGTTAAACGGACTTCCTCTTGCACTGAGGAGGCACCAGCAGGGATCGTATTATTCTACTTTAATGACAAACTACGAGAATAAAGTCAACATGTCGACTTTAATCTTGAGAAAAATGGTGAGAATAAAAGTAGAAATGTCGACTTTATTCTTGACATAAGCTTAGCAGCACTACACAGACTGGTCTGACACTGAGAACAGAGAGTCACTTCCTCACACCCTTTTTCTGATATCTGACAGGCTGGTTCCACTAGACTTTATTTTATCAGTCCTCCTTTCGCCCACCCACCTCCACATCCTCTTTGCTTATGAAGTGCCACGCCGCTCCGCTCCCGCTATTAGCATGTACAGCCTCCTCTCGCCCACCTATAAAATTAAGACATTTATGCACTCACCAGTTCTTGAGACTGTCTCTGGCTTCTAACTGAGCTCCAACCTCAAAACTGATTCCTCTACGATTTGGTGGCTTCTTACTCATTTTCCATATATTTAAGTTCTGTGAATTATATAAAAAAAAAAAAAATTAAAAAAAAATAAATTTTCAACATCTTTCCCAAAATGATGCAATCATATTTTTACCTTAAGCGTGACATTTGCCCACTAGCATTCAAACATGTGTGTAGAAGCAGACATTCAGTCTACATTCCTTCATCACCAGCTATTGATCATCGATAGTGTTCCTCAAAAATATAACAGCTATAGTCAGGCATTCAGTTAAAGGACTCGCTTAAGTTGTGTAACAATAACAAAGTGGTTGAACAGTTTAATGCATTAACCCAGTGCTGCAATTATTTTCTTATCACTTTTTAATTGCTCAAACTGAGGGCAAAATTACTGTAAAATACAAACAAAAAGGTGTATTAGCTAAACAAGGATAACCCAATGCTTAAAGTTTGGATTGCATGATTGCAGAATCACACCTATCATTTTAAAATCCCATAGTTTTAATAGATTCAAAGTTTTAATTATTGCAGCTTTATCACATTAAAGAACTAGTTTAGAAATAAAAATGCAAGGCTCATTCAGGCTTTGACAGCATGAAGATGTGTCATATCAGCTCATTTGCAATCGTTTTAGATTGTAGTGTCACACATTTAAATGAGAGAGTTAAGATGATGGGGAGGTTAACAACTTAACACCTGGGCAATAGGTGCCCACTGTGGATGCATTGAGTGCAAGGTAGAAACCAACCCTGAATAGGTAGACAGATGTGAAAGGCAGTAGGTAAGTAGATAGATAGATATTTGTCCCCAGGGAAAATTTGGCTTTTTACAGAAGCACTTTAAATAGATAGAGATAAGTAGGTAAATAAATAAATATACAAACACACACACACTCATGCACTATTGTCTGAACATACAGAAGAATGACTAAAAGGCAAGAAAAGTAAAAAGAAAGAAAAGTTCTGATTTGGCTGTCACAGTCCCAGGGAGGCATATTGCTATTGGTATAAAGGAGCCCTGGTAGCTTTTCTTGACATACTTCTGCCGCATGTATTTAGTATTAGTGTGTCAGAAAGTGTATGTGCAGAATTGTTCATAATGGCACTCAGTTATATTGTAATGCTCTCCTTTCCTACTACTTGAATTGGGTCCAGAGTGTGGTACAGCGGGTCAACAGCTCAGAAAAAAGATTTTTACATAAATAACTAACTAAATGGCCAGCTCGATCTCCATGGGTGTGCGTGCTCTCAGAACTGTAGGATGTTGGTGAGGTAAGTGAGGCGAGACGCATCTTTACGTGAGGGTGCAGACTGTCTTGACTGCTTCACCAGCTCCCTGTGGTGCACGATTTAGATGCTGCGCCCACAGAAGCTTATTAGGAAAAGCCAGCATGAGAAAAGGAATAATCGGGAGAATGGAGCAGAAAAACTGGCAGCACTGGGAGGATAGCACACTCTCGTCGGGTGGAGCCAGAGACAATACTTTTTGGTACTCAAATGTGGCACTTGCTGCCATGGCCCACCTGCCAAGCTGTTGTGCCTGCCTATGGTAAAGTCATCCCTGCTGGAGGATCGCAAGAATCAGGGGAAAGAGAGGTCCTTTCATCAGACTGGCTGGCCTAGCACTGATTCAGCTGTGGAATGGCCAAATGGGGGAGGCAGCTTGATGGATGAGGTCTCCAGGACACTGAACAAATCCAAATCATATTATGTGATGTCATCCACTGTTAAATTCTACTACGTACTTCTAAAATTTTTATTTTTATACTGTATTGAGGATTTGTTCTGTTCTGTGTATTGTATTGTATTGACCCCCTTATTTTTGATACCCACTGCACACCCAACCTACCTGGAAAGGGGTCTCTCTTTGAACTGCCTTTCCCGAGGTTTCTTCCATTTTTTACCTACTGGGATTTTTTTGGGAGTTTTTCCTTGTCTTCTTAGAGAGTCAAGGCTGGGGCGCTGTCAAGAGGCAGGGCCTGTTAAAGCCCATTGTGGAACTCCTTGTGTGATTTTGGGCTATACAAAAATAAATTATATTGTATTGTATTGTAGTGTAGTATGAGCAAAGCAGGGCTTGGCGGCTGCCTATGGAATGTTATGGGATTTGCAGGAACACGGGCCAGTATAAAAAGTTGTATGCACCTGTTGGACAGGCGCCTCTCTGTTCTTCAAGGCCCAATCAGGGTAAGACGAAGAGACATCATTTTTAAAGGAAGGCACCTGGGCTTGTGGTTTTAGAAGAATGTCTCCTGTGTTTTTAACTTTGTTTTAATCCAAGAGGCTATTTATTTGGATTTTAACCTCCACAGACACTTGTTTATATGCAGGGCTGTGGAGTCGGAGTCGAGGAGTCGGAGACAATTTTGGGTACCTGGAGTCGGCAAAAAGTTAACCGACTCCAACTCCTACTAAATTTAAATGGGAATTAAAAAAGTAAGTTGAAATGTCCCAATTCACAAACAGTCATAATGAACTACTTCTCTGCTTTAAGAATAAAGCCCAATGCATGCAGTGCATAATGTTACCACAAAACGAACATGACAAGTAACCATGAAGCATGCTTTTCATTGACTGTATGCGTCACTATATGGGATGTAATACACAGGTAAGGTGCGGCACCTCTTTCCATTGTGTCGTGTTCTACTGTTACAGGGAACTGTGAACCTAGCCTAAAGTCCCCCATACATTTACAGATGCACTGTCGATTTTTCGGCCGTTCAACGAGTCATCACGCGTCAAACGCCTGAAAAATCATCTGGTGTGTCCTCAGCTCCGTCGGCTCTAGCTATGTGCTAGTGAAGGGGGCCGAAGGAGCCGAGAACACAGATCTCCCTACCTGTCTCCAGCAGAGGCTCGTTCAGCTGGCCGGTGAGTGACACAATGCACTAAACTTCCGGCTGGCTGACAGAGGAGACAGCCACTGCAGCAGACAGAGACATCACATTACTTTGGATGGGGGCGGTGGTCAAGATTTTCGGCAAGCTGGATCTGCCCGTCCATCTGGACACCCGCAATCTGCGGCAGCCAATCAATTGTGTTTGTCTTTAATCTGGCATTATAGTAGAGTGTTGGCTTCCTAGCCAGTAGTTCTGTGGTGAAATGACATGTACGTTGCCTTCCTTTCCTTCAATGGATGTAGAAAATACATTAGCATAGTATATACATACAGAGGAGTCGGAGTCGGAAGATTTAGAAACTGAGGAGTCGGAGCATTTATCTACCGACTCCACAGCCCTGTTTATATGGATTATTTTTTTTAAGAAAATTGCACTGCACTTTGGAATACTACTTTGTTTTGACTGTTTGTAAAAAAAGCACTGGAGCACTTATACATCTACAGTTTGCTGCATGTGTGTTGTGTCCTCATCCGCTGGTTCATCCTTCATGTACATTATTAGCATTAGCAGGTTCAAGAGGCTCCCTAGTGCAAGCGGGGTTGTGGAGCCAACCTGCATCATCACAGCTCATCCTTTAAATTAGCTTGTTGACTCGATGGGCATCTACTGAAGTGATGTTACCAGCCCAGCTTGGGAGGCTCATCCCTGGAAGAGACAAAACTGTCAGAAAGCCAATGGGGTCAGGCCCTGCCCTTTCTTATATAGTTCCTTGGTTTTGTCGATGTTAAGGTGCAGACAACTCTCTTTGCACCCAGTAACAAAGTCCTCCATCTGACTCGAATACGCTGTCTTATCTCCTTTATCAATACACCCCATATATCATTACAGAATGATTTTAAGTGGTGCTTATTTTTCAGTCACTGGACAGAAAATGTAAATAAATGTTGCATGTGCACATAGTAAAATAAACCAGGCAGTCTAGGAAAATTATATTTATCAATCAACCTCTAAAATACAAAAAACTCTATTTGTTGTTATACTGAAGGGAAGTGGCTGTCATACATTATATTCTAGTTCTGGACATTCTGTATGACTGCCAAGAAAACAAGAACACGGCAAAATATAGTTTTCATAGCTTGTGCATCATAAACGTTAAAACAAAGAATCTGCTATAAACTTTCCAAAATTACTTTGTGCCATTAATTTATCTCTACTAAAGTTAATGATTAGAACTTGCATTTTAAAGACTGGATCTGAAAGCAGACAGAAATATGACATTACATGGTACATTTCACCAAAAAAAATATCTGCTAATAAAACCTAATCCTTAATTTTAAGAAATAGTTTATATCTACAACTTGTGTGCATTGGTTAATTAAACAAAAGCACATAAAAAAAAAAGAATTGATAAAGCTAAGAATCAAAATTTAGGAACACATCTTCCTAAGTTCAGTCCATGACTTAAGCATAATAAGATCCTTTAGTACTTGGTTATCAATTTAACCTATTCTAGGGACAATTACTAGGGCAAAGCTTAAGCAGTTTTCTACCATACATATGCAAGATTATGCAAGTTAATGTAATGAAGCAGGCCTTTATCTAGACAGACCTTAGACAATGTTAGTAATCATACTGCAAGTTGTATGATGAGGGTTATAAATCCATCGCAAACTATTTTGAAATTCATCATTGAACTTTATGGCATAAAGTCTACATATCAGTAAAATTGAAAACCATGCTGTGTTTACTGTAATAAGTGATGAGAACATCCTAAAACAGAACCACTACACAGGAAAGCTGTTGAACGGCACAAATGCAGTCTCAGAATTTTAAGCATAATAGGTGTCTCATCTCTGCAGTTTCAGAGGAAGTCTAGAGAGAGAGAGAAGCTCTAAAGACTTGGCCTTCATCCTCTTGCAGAGATATTGGGCGCATCGAACACCCATTTCAGTCGCTGGCAGGTGAGCAAGTGATCACGGATCATATTGAGAATGACCCTAGCAAGGACCTTACCCATCCCCGAGAGCAGTGTTATTTATCCCCCCTGTGGTTGCCACAATCCAGGCGATCACCCTTCCCTTTCCAGATAGGAATGGCAAGTCTAGTTTTCCAATCAGTTGGCATGACGCCTATCTCCAAAAACGAAGCAAAGATTGTTTGCAATGCCAGGAGGACATCCTTGCTACCAGCCTGGGGAAGTTCACCCCAAATACCACATATCATTGCAGCCTTCCCTACGCTCAGCTAGTTCACCACATGTACAATCTCAGTTAGATTGGGTGGTTCACAGCTAATTGGAGGATCATCCTGAAGAACTGTAGACCCAGAGGATGCCAACATCCTAGGCCAAAGGATCAGTTTTAAACACTTGCTCAGTCAGCCCAGCGGGTTGCAATTGCAGTGTCACCTGTAAGGACAGGACTGTTCCATTGTCCACTACGACACTGAAGAACAGCTTCATTCGGATGTGCGTAATGGTTCGATTCTTCAGGAAGCAGAATGTGGGTCACTGATCATAGATGGTGTGTCACTTGCTCATGGATGCCTCCTCATCTGCCCTCGCAGCAGCCGTCCTCAGTTCCCAGTAGAGACCAGAGCTGCTATCAAGCCATACACTGCGACTCCTCTCAATAATATTCAGGGTGCCCTATGAGATGAACACTGGTAACACCAACACAACCCTCAGTAACCTACAGGGTCTTGTCATGGAAGGTTTTCCACATTACAGTAGGATCAGCAGTTGTACCCAAGTCTGTATGTTCTTCAAACAAACTGCGTGCAAACTCATTAGAAACAATTTGATCTTGGATTCTGGCCGTCTCTAGCCTCACTTTCCTAATAGAAGGAAGCCTACTAACTTTAACTTAATCCTGATACTCTATATGTTCAATCTCCTCAAAATAACTATTCATGGTGGCTCTAAAATCGGTACTGACCCCTACTCTCTTTTCTGTTTCTTTTTCCGGTCTCTTTGTGGTGGTGGCCTCGCCACCACCACCTACTCAAAGCTTCATGATGCTCTAACAATGATGGACGGATTAAAAGGCAGAAGTCTACGTGACCATCATCATCATCATCATCAAGCCCTTCCGTGAGAATCCTAAATCCAAAGAGGACTGTTTCATTTATGTTAGGTAGAATGCCCAGAGGGGACTGGGCGGTCTCATGGTCTGGAATCCCTACAGATTTTATTTTTTCTCCAGCCGTCTGGAGTTTTTGTTTTTCTGTCCCCCCTGGCCATTGAACCTTACTCTTATTCGATGTTAATATTGATTTATTTTGTTTTATAATTGTGTCTTTCATTTTTCTATTCTTTAATATGTAAAGCACTTTGAGCTACTGTTTGTATGAAAATGTGCTATATAAATAAATGTTGTTGTTGTTGTTGTACTAGACCTGAGCTAGATCTTCTGACCAAAGACTGTTTGTTGCTACTCTGAATTCACAAACGGGGCACTTCTGTAGACTGTGCAGTTTTGTAAGAGCCTCCAACATCTGCCCACAAGGTTGTGATCTATCTCCTTCACCGCACCAACTGTACTGCAGTACCAAGTCCAACGATGTGGCTCAGGGTGCTGGAACCAGGATCCAACAATCCGCAGCCCATGACCTTTTTCAAAGTCAAGGATAACGGAGCCACTTTCACCACGGTCGCCAGACCCATGGGGGACAACACAATTCTCATAGCCAGCCCTGTCAGTGAAATTAGTTGCAAAGATGCACAATGATATCAAAATAATACCTGTATGAGCAAATAATTGAATTAGAACAATTTTGTCAGCATTGGACCAAGCTTAGCTTTGACCAATAATTCAAATTGATATTTAATGATATATTAACTGTGTTGTGAATTAGCATGACTTTGCACAAAAATGTCTGCTGTGTTAAAGTTTTCCAAAACACAAAACATATGCCATTTGTAACACTGGTTTAACAGATTCTTTTATGGAAGGACCAAATCCTTCTATACCACCAAATTATATTCTCTCCCAGAATTCAGTGCAGCTGTGCATTTGCATATAGCCAAGTCTATTGCATTCCGTGGATGAATATAAAAGGTTTTTTGCTCCTAGATCGGGATTATGTATCAGGCTGTATTAAAAAGCAATTATTCTGACATATTTCTAAAATCCCCATTCAAATATTTCATACTGTAAGTTAAAATGAATGCATTGCACAACAGATTGCTCACAGTGTTGCTCTATTAATGCACAAATTATATATTTTTATTTTTGAAATAATTACAGAATAGGGAATAAGTTGCAATCACAAAAATCTTTTTTTCCCCCCTTGAAAGAGCTAGCAAGATTTTTCTGAAAAAAACAGGCAAAATTACTGCAATCCCATGATGAAATTCAATCTCTAATGAGCAAAAAGCTCAATATAATTACCTATCAAGAAAACATACTGCTTCTAGTAGTATATGAAACTGTCTTCATACGGGGTGCTGTCTTCATATGGGGTGCTGCAAGTCTGTGACGACTGAGGGGCTGGACCAATTATCCTTGCACCACTTTCTATACACTCTAGTGGGTCAATGTGCTTGTCCAAACTAAACTTTAAAGTTTAGCAATAGGGTCTGAAGGTCATTGGCCTAAATCAAAAGGACTGCCTGTGTACCGACACAGCTGTGGCAATGCCACATGTGTCAGCTAAGGTAATCGTAAAAGTCCACTAAAATTGCCTTCCTTAAAGGTAGGGACAGTAATTCATAACACATTGCATTGTATCTTGATTTTCACTCATCAATGAGAAAGGCCATATTAAATTTGAAAAAGTTACCAAAGAAAACTATGTGCTCCTTCCATACAGGTATTTTTCTAAATTATCCCGGTTTCATGGTATTCGAAGGTATTTTTTTTCCCCATGCATGAGTGAATGTTAACCACATTTTCCACTGCAATTACTGGCTAAGAATAACCTATTCCACTGTCAAGAGTATTGTACAAAAAAAAGAACATTTTAATGTGCACACAAGTATTAATACAGTTTTGCATTGCCCCATAAAGTGATAGTTTTCAAGGGGGTGGCACTAATGGAGAAGGTATCACATTGCATGACAGATGCAGTCAAAATATAGAACCTTTTTATTGAACAAATTTTGCAAAAACAAACTATAATTTTGACAACATATTTTCAACCATACAAAGAGGCATTTAGACTTATTAGATATCTGAAAATATCCAGAAGTGCTTGTCAAAAATTGTACTGCACCGAATATGTCTTAGAAAAGGAATAGTAAATATTTTTTGTAAACCAACTACACTTTCTGTTAATGTTAACAATCGCTGTCCACTGACACATTAAAGTGACTTTTTAAACAACTTTATCATCATTAAACTGCATAATATTTAAACTAATAAATAATAACAATAAAATAAATAATAGTATTATTACTGATAGTGGCACTGTTACTTCAAGACTTCAAGCCCAGGTGCATTACACAGTATTCACAAAATTAAAATAAAAACAAGTGCAACTTGGTGAAGACATCTTTACCAACTGAACCATCATTTAGGCCAGTGCTTCTCAATTATTTTCTGTCATGCCCCCCCCTAGGAAGAAGAAGAAAACATCTCGCGCGACTATAAATAGTATCATTTGTCTATAAAATTGTTATAAATACACCTCTGCATAACACTGTATCCTTATTAACGTATAAGAGAATAAAATAAGAAAGAAATATGGACCAATTTACAACAAAGAATAGCTTTATTAAATGTAACAGAAAAGATTTAAAGTGCATTCTAAATTAAAAAAAAATTTAAAAGAAAAATAAAAAAGCATGTTCCCCGAGGTCAGACGCGCCCCACTATTTGAGAAGCACTGATTTAGGCAAACTGCATTAATATGGACCTTGCTTCAAGCTAAGCTATACTGGGAAGAAAAAAACAAACTATGTCGAGAACAAAGTCAACATTTCCACTTTATTCTCGCCGTTTATGTTGAGATTAAAGTCGACATTTCCACTTTATTCTCATAGTTTACTTCATAATTAAAGTAGAATGTCGTAAACTAAACTTCTTCCTAAAATCAATGCTTAATCAATTACTTAATTTACCCCGTCATAAATTAATGCAGCACATTAAATGCTTTGTGTTACGTTCCCCGACCCAGTGGTTAATCACTACGCTTCTTAAACTGACTTCCTCCGCACTAAGAGAAGACAGCAATCACCATACAGAATCCATTCACTTCATGACATTCCTGCTTTCTGAAAATTTAGAATGCTAAGATAAATACTTGATATCATTTTCATGATGAAATGCATTAAAGCAGGTATTACACATGCACGGTAGTGCTGCTCCCTCGCAGTAAGGGGTCCCCAGGTGTATGTTCAGTGTAGAGAACTTTATGGCAGGTGTGACGAGGCTCCAAAAAACTGGATGTATGAATAGCTATCGCACAGCTTTAACTTAAATATTGTGCAAATGTTGGGTTTCTGATCTGCTGGTCGGAGACACAAACACAGAATTCAATGCATGTTCTTCTGAGAGGGCTATCTTTATTGCATGCATGCTGTCTCTATCTGACGTACCAATACCCCAGTTCCTTTTTCCTTCCTTCCTTCCTTTCTTTCACCACATAACCAATCACCACACGATAAACGTCATTGTGAAATTAAAACTAGTTATAAACTTAGCCCACGGAGTGTTCAGAACTTTAAAAATATCTTCGTTATACATGTTTAATTATGCCATCCATTCAGAGTTGCGCCCATCCTGAACAAGTCGCCAGCACATCGAAGGATGAATACAAGCAAAACATACACTAGCAGGGTCAATATAGCACAACAAAACCCCACATCCTACATGACTTTGAAAGGAAACTGAAGCACGCCGAGTAAACCCACCAGAAAAACATGCCCCCATATGATTAATGCATGCTTTAATGCATTTCACCATGAAAATTATATTAAGTATCTTAGCATTCTAAATGTTCAGAGAGCAGGAAAATTATGAAGTGAATGTATTCTGTGCGGCGATCGCTACCAGCTCCTCCTCTTAGTGCAAGAAGTCAGTTTAAGAATCACTTAACACAAAGCATTTAATGTGCTATCAGAGATGGGGGACTCGAGTCACAATTTTCAGGACTTGAGACTTGCTTGATTGAAGTAAGAAAACGACTTGACTTTGACTTGAGAGGAAAATGACTTGACTTGACTTGACTTGACTTTGACTTGAGACTTGACTTAAAAGTGTAAGACTCGACATATAGTCACATTTGGCTATAAGGACTTTGAACTAGACCGTATTAACAAAAAAAGATTTGCCAGATGCAGAGAATGCAATGCGAAAGTATCAGACACGACAACCACAACATCAAATTTCATCCGGCACTTCAAAAACCAAAAGGAAAGGTAATAAAGTCGAATTCTTTATAGTCAATTTAATAAAATGATCACTAATTAATTAAATTAATCTTTTCTGTTTGTCATAATTTGGCCTTGGTTGCATGTTTTTTATCAGAAATGTGATGATCATCTCATAAATAAAACGCTATAACGTTACCAGTGGCGTAGCCACATTTTAATGTTGAGTGCAACTTGAAATGAAAGGGCTTCTCGATATTACATGTAAACTATAATGTCTATATTAAATGTGCGCATTTTCAAGCGTTTGTATGGACTGACTGCGTGTGTTTAGTTGAATGGCAGCTCGTGTACGTTTTACTGCATGAAAATCTAAGATGAAAGCGTCGGTGCAATCACTTCTCCTTCAATAACTCGTTCAAAACTTTTTGGTCATACAGACAAGAATAATTTCATCGTTCGAATCGGTTACGTTAAGTGTCTATAATTTTTTTGTGTACACTCACAATACCAACAAACTGTTGTGTGCTGTATAACAATGAAACCAGTTCAAATAGAAAACAAATATATCAGATTATATATTATGTATGAAACGTGTATATTGCGCGTCCACCGCAGAGATGACGATTAAGCTTCATAACTTCATCACTGGGCTATATTAACATACATTATATTTATATTCTGCTGAAATGAAAAAGATCCGTTCATTTTAATTAACGAGATTCATCACTAACGTTAGATTAAAAAGAGTAGATAAATCCCCTACTGTGCCTTATAGTGGACAGCATAAGTATTAAAGCATCATATATAAAACATTTCCTCGATCATTAAGAAATTGTTTTTTTGAGGAAAACATTTCAGGATTTCTCTCTATATAATGGATACGTATGACACCCCGAAGTTTGAATTTCCAAAATACAGTTTAAATGCAGCTTCAGAAGACTCTAAACGATTCCAGTCGAGGAGGAGGAGTCTTATCTAGCGAAACAATCGGTTATTTTCTAAACAAATGGACAATTTATATACTTTTTAACCTCAAATGCTGGTCTTGTGTTGTCTCTGCGCAGTCTGTGTGATTCGGGTAAATACAGTCTTAGAGATTGCAGCAAAAGTGCAGACACAGTGTTTACACAGTTAATATGTATAGAAGCTCAAATACCCTTTACAAAAAAAGGTAAAAACAGCATTGCAGGATGTTTGACATTAAAGATATAAAAGAGATTATTGTTTTTTTTTTAACATCTATTAACTGTATTTACCTGAATCACACAGACTGCACAGAGAGGAGACAAGACCAGCATTTGAGGCTAAAAAGTATATAAATTGTCAATTTGTTTGGAAAATAACCAATCATTTCGGGCTTTTGAAGCTGCATTTAAACTGCATTTTGGAAGTTCAAACTTCGGGGCGCCATACATATCAATTAAATATAGACAGAAATCCTGAAATGTTTTCCTCAAAAAAAAAAAAAAAAACAATTTCTTTATGACTGTGGAAAGAAAGACATGAACATATTGGATGACAAGGAGGTGAGTACATTATCTGTACATTGTTGTTGTCATAGTAAACTAATCCTTTCAGATTGAATTGCATTATACATTTTAGACTGGATTTCTTAGTTTTAAACATTTTTTGTAAGCAACACAATTTTATTTTCAGATATTAATGTAGCACAGATATGCATATAATTTAAATATAGCAATGCAAATAAGATACATAATATATGTATATAAGTTAATCTTTTCTGTAAAAATTTTTCTGTGCAAAAATAAACGTATCGAAAATTTAACCTCTGTTTGTTTTAGTACTGCAACTTGACTTGACTTGGCTTGAAACTTATCAGGACTCAACTTGCTTAGGGTGAACCCTTGACTTGACTTGCTTGATTTGTCTTAACTGTGACTTAAGACTTGACTCGAGACTTGAAACTTGCTTGGACTTGATCATATGTGACTTGTCCCCATCTCTGTGTGCTATATAACTTAAGACGGGGTTTGAGAAAATCTAGTAAATTAAATATTCATTTTACGATGAAGTTTAGTTTACGATGGTCTACTTTAATGACAAATTACGAACATAAAGTCAACATGTCGTCACACTATTACACAGTATGACTTTATCTTTTTATTTCTATTTTTCCCTATTTCACTGATCACTTCTACCACTTTTTTATGTGGAATTGCTCCCTGGACACTTTTTACTATTTTACTATTTGAAATGGATTTTTACACTCCAAGAATCGCCTATTCAAGTAGTCAGCTTAAAGCACCGAGAAGAAATGCTTATGCCGGTGTGGTTCCTTATTTACCTGACGAGGTAAGAAGGCGATATCGGGCAGCCGAGGCGCAAAGATAAAAGAGAAGATTAAATCGAGACAACTTGAGAGAAAATGGCGTTATAAACCGTCGGTGCCTTCTGTGATCCTGGGAAATGTAAACTCACTACCAAATAAGATCGACGAACTGGCTGTGCTGGTGAAAAATGTCAGAACCTACAGAGAATGCAGCTTGCTGTGTTTTAGTGAAACGTGGCTAACGTCTACCATCCCAGATGCTAACGTGGAGCTACCCGGGTTTAGCACAGTTAGAGCGGACAGAGACGCAAGTACCTGTGGAAAGAAGAAAGGAGGAGGACTCGCTCTCTATGTCAATACAAAGTGGTGCAACTCAGGACATGTAAACGTTAAAATCTCCACTTGCTGCAGGGACATCGAACTGTTGGCCGTAAGTCTGCCCTATTACTTGCCCAGAGAGTTTGGACACGTGATTGCTGTTATTGTTTACATCCCCTCGTTTAACGCGGAGATGGCGAGTGACATCATCCATTCCGCAGTTGCTAAGTTACAAACGCAGCACCCTGAGGCACTTGTGCTAATCGCTGGAGACTTTAACCATGTAACGCTGGACAAAACATTACCTGCCTTCTCCCAGTATGTGGATTGTAACACTCGGGAAAACAGGACTATCGACCTACTGTATGCAAGCGTTAAAGACGCATACAGCGCCACCCCGCTGCCTGCGCTTGGGAAAGCAGATCATAACCTGGTTCTGCTTCAGCCTCAATACAAACCAAGAGTGAGGCGCTACCTACAACTACACGCTCATTCAGGAAGTGGTCCCTGAGGCAGAGCAGGCTCTGAGAGACTGCTTTGGAACTACAGACTGGGATATATTGCTTGGGTCACATAGTGAGAACATTGAAGAGGCTGTTGAATGCACAACTGATTACATCAACTTCTGTATGGACATTGTAGTTCCAGTAAGAACAGTATGCTGCTATGCTAACAACAAGCCATGGATTACAAGTGACATCAAGGGCCTTTTGAACCAGAAGAAAAGGGCTTTTAAAGGTGGTGATCAGCATGAGCTCAAGTGCGTGCAGAAGGAACTCGAGTCCAGCTCAGGGCGAAAGAGCAGTACAGGAGAAAGCTGGAGCAGAAGTTGCAGAACAACAGCATGAAGGAAGTGTGGGATGGGATGAAGATTATCACTGGCTGCAGCTCGAGCGGGTGCCGCCATCGAGACAGGCGTGGAGAGAGCAAACCAAATGAACAACTTCTTTAATAGGTTTGATCACAGTAACCCACTCTCACCTCGAGTACTGCATCCTCCAACCATCCTTCTGCTGATACCAGCATAGGTGAGACATCCCCACCCACAATTACAGCAGCCCAGGTGAGCAGAGAGCTGAAAAGAGCAAAGCAGGGTCCAGATGGTGTATCGCCACGACTGCTGAAGGCCTGTGCGTTGGAACTGGGGAGTCCTCTACAGCGCATCTTCAACCTGAGCCTGGAACAGGGAGAGTCCCAAGGCTTTGGAAAACATCTTGTATCACCCTGTCCCAAAGGTATCACGTCCTAGTGAGCTGAATGACTTCCGGCCTGTTGCTCTGACGTCACATCTGATGAAGACCATGGAGCGGCTGCTGCTTCACCACCTGAGGCCACAGGTCCGCCACGCCCTCGACCCTCTGCAGTTGCATACCAGGAGAAGGTGGGAGCGGAGGATGCCATCATCTATATGCTACACGATCCCTCTCCCACCTGGACAGAGGCAGTGGTGCTGTAAGAATTATGTTTTGGACTTCTCTAGGCCTTCAACACCATCCAACCTCTGCTCCTTAGAGACAAGCTGACTGAGATGGGAGTAGACTCACACCTGGTGGCATGGATTGTGGACTATCTTACAGACAGACCTCAATATGTGCTCTTGGGAACTGCAGGTCTGACATTGTGTTCAGCAATACAGGGCGCCGAGGGACTGTACTTTCTCGGTCCTGTTCAATCTATATACATCAGACTTCCAATATGACTCGAGTCCTGCCACGTGCAAAAGTTAGCTGATGACACTGCTATTGTGGGCTGCATCAGGAGTGGGCAGGAGGAGGAGTACAGAAAGTTAATCAAAGACTTTGTTAAATGGTGCGACTCAAACCACTTACACCTTAACACCAGCAAGACCAAGGAGCTGGTGGTGGATTTTAGGAGGCCCAGGCCCTTCATGGACCCTGTGATCATCAGAGGTGACTGTGTGCAGAGGGTGCAGACCTTTAAATATCTGGGAGTGCAGCTGGATGACAAATTGGACTGGACTGCCAATACTGATGCTCTATGTAAGAAAGGTCAGAGCAGACTATACTTTCTGAGAAGGTTGGCATCCTTCAACATCTGCAGTAAGATGCTGCAGATGTTCTACCAGACGGTTGTGGCGAGTGCCCTCTTCTACGCGGTGGTGTGCTGGGGTGGCAGCATAAAGATGAAAGACGCCTCACGCCTGGACAAACTTGTTAAGAAGGCAGGCTCTATTGTAGGATTAAAGTTGGACAGTTTAACATCTGTGGCAGAGCGACGGGCACTAAGCAAACTCCTGTCAATCATGAATAATCCACTGCATCCACTGAACAGTGTCATCTCCAGACAGAGGAGTAGCTTCAGTGACAGACTTTTGTCACTGTCCTGCTCCACTGACAGACTGAGGAGATCGTTCCTCCCCACACTATGCGACTCTTCAATTCCACCCGGGGGAGTAAATGCTAACATTAATTTTATTTTCATTTTTTCATTTTTATTACTATTTAATTTAATATTGTTTCTTTGTATCAGTATACTGCTGCTGGATTATGTGAATTTCCCCTTGGGATTAATAAAGTATCTATCTATCTATCTATCTATCCGTACCCCAGGTACATTACACTGTATTGAAAACAAATAAAACAAGTACAACTTGGCTTGCAGTATTATCCAGTAGTATAGAAACAGTATTTACACATCTGACCTTTTAAAACTAAAGTTATCTCAGGCGTGGATGTGACTCCTTTTTTTCGGCAAAAGTTCTTCTGTTCATCATGTTCAACTTTACTTTTAGTTCAGTTTCGGAATGCTCTCTGTCCATTTTCACCGCGCGGCATACCTATGCTACCGCCCACTATTTGGTGGTGTAGCAGTGAAAAAGAGCCATAAGTGCAACAAATCTGTGTTTAGCGGTGTAGCAGTGAAAAAGGTCCCCACTTGAACAGTTTCCCACTGCGCCACGTTCCGAACGTCATTTAGGCAATTTAAACCGGTGTTGTGGTATAAGAAAAATCCATATCATAAAAAAAATAAAAAACGGTTTTCGGTATGAACCAGTATACCACCCAGCGCTAGCTGTGAGGCACTTATTCAACATAAGTAATCAGAAACAAAACAAGACAGAGGTGAAGGTCAAGCATAAGACTCTTTCACATGGACTAATTTTAAACAAAATCTGAATAAGACAATATAAAAAGCACAGCCAACAAGTTGGAATTCTCTGAGCAAACAAGCCTTTGCATTTTTTTTCCTCTAGTACACTACCTAGACACAGGTGAAGTACCAAGAACACAGCAAACTTGACCATTATTCTGTTGTACCAGAAACATTTGTTTTAAATATAAAGTGCTGTCTTTCTGTGCCTTGGCAACTGTTCGTTTTAAGAAGTTAAAACAACATTAAAATTCAACTGTTGTATTTCATTAATGTTTCAAGTTGTGGGTCTTTCCATGTCTACTTTGGTGTGTATGTGAAAGATTAGGCAATTAGAAAAAAATATTTTTCAGGGATTGCATGCCATCTGCAAAATGCAAAACACAGCTAATGAGTGTATACATAACCTTTAAAATGATAGGAGATATTGAAATTAATCAAATTAACATGCTTTAAACAAAGAAATGAAAATAATGACCTCAAGATGTACTTGTGGATTCAAGTTTCCAATCTGATACAAGTTACATTCAAGTGGTGTCTGAAGTAATGTATTGGTTGCTTTTACTACTACGAAAAAAATTCTGAATGCGAGTACACTGCCATTTTTTCAAAGAAACTATTTTTTGCTTTGTACTGAAAAAGATTATTCTTGCTAAACATAATTTTCTTTTGAAGTAATCAATACAGAATATAAAGATCTAACAAATCCCAAAAATGGAGAAATAAAGACAATATCTAAATACTTTTCAAATTAAAAAAAAAAAACAAAACAACAACACACTTTTCACTCCAAAGGTACAACACATTCTCTTTCTGTTGCAGATCCCTTTGAAATGAGTACTTTGAGTTATCAATGACAAGCTCAATTGTTACTGCTCACCCATCTGAAAACCCGCCTACTTCAAATAAGGAATGCCTGTCACTCAAACAGTAAAGTATTAACCTCATGTTTGACTTTACTCTATTAAATTGACAGTACTGAAGAAATACAGAAAATATATCCAAGATTTAATGATACTGCAAGCTTTTCTAAAAAAGTAGTCACATCTGTCTCTGATATGCATCAACTAGGCCAAAAAGAAATAGAAATAGCCAGTCTTACTGCCTCAAAACCTGCATCAATGCAGCTGTATTTTGCTCATACAATTTAAAAAATTTTATTTTTAATTCAAAGGATGAAATAGTTAAATAGTTATTAATAGAATACTGAATATCATTTGTTCAACAAATTACACTAATATATTATTATGATGTCAGCTAGGGTTGCTTTGATCAGATTTTTAAGATGTATTACCGATCATCAATTTTATGTTACTAGAATTGACCGAGTCAGACTTTTTTCTTTATCCTTTTAAAAAAAATGTACATACTTAGGCATGCCCAGATGGATAGAAGCCTTATGTTCTACATTAATGTATTAACCTTGGCATTTTTACAATGGAACTGCAGACTACAGGTCTTATTGAATGAAATTCTGTAGACTTATTGTTTAGTAACCATAAAACATACTAAAACAAATGAAAACTCCTTATAATACCTATTTTTACCAACTGACAGAACACACACACAAATATTTATCCCCAACACAAATGGCAAAAAATGAAATGCTTCACATAATTATGTCACAATTCTAATAAAATGTCTGTAAGCTTTTTATCAAGAAGATACAAAGCTAATAAGCTTAATACGATTAAAAGTAAATGAGACAAATTTGTCCATTAACCTAACAGTCCTTTTGGTTTGCACTCTCTTCTTTACCTGGTCTTTTTCTAGGTAAAAATGTGAGCAGCTATACTAAACACAACCTCACTTACTGACACACTCACATAAATAAGGAGTGCCTGTGTAATTTAAAGAGCAAATGAAAAGGTCTGAACCCATTAAAGCAGCTTTTCTTTTCATTTCTGCCAAAAACGTTTTTCTTCCACTAAAAGGACAGCTGGACAACATATACATTTGCTGTTCCTCTCCATGAACAGGATCAGTCGTTAAAATATTTTTCTCTGCTTATTACTTAATTTTCTTTAATGTAAAAAACATTTTCCAATGTTCTCTCTCTTCTAAAGTCTGCCTGAGTGCTCTCAGTTTACAGAAAGTTCTGGTAAGTAAATGTCATGCACTTCCTAAAGTATCACAGTACACTACATAAAGAAGCACAATGACTAAACACTGAAAAGCTTAGAAATGCAGATGGTGAAAAAAATATTTTTACCAATCAAGTCATCTAGAGTGAAATCTGGCCGATTCACACAAGCAATTGTACAATCTGAGCATCACTAATGTCAACAAAAGAAAATGAGCGGTTGTATAAAGTCATAATTACACATAATTTACATTTTGTTGCACATTGTTAGATTTTTATTGAGGAGATGTGCTTAAAGGTACTGTTGGTGTCACAGTAAGAAAAATAACATGTCAGAAGAGGATTTTCTCAAGATCATGAGGCACCTGTTTAATTCAAATCTAAAGCATGGCCCTACATTGGATTTTAAAATGTAAATAAAGAAAAATCTCCCACTGAAAAATACTGTGGAAAGACCACTAATATACATGTATATCTTACTTCACTCCAAGAAGAATTAAGCCGAGACAAAGCCAAAGCTACAATAAAGTTGACCACAAAAACTGCAAAACAGGTTTTTATATTTAAAAAAAAAAAACACTGCTTGAGCAATACACTTGTTATTTCCAGCCCCAACCAACAATATTCTTTTTTGCTTTGAGACGATAACCAGCAAATGCGCATTTTTGGAGGGAAAAAAAAAAAATACAGATTTAGACAACTTGAGCACACTAACTAGGAACTAGACACCACAAAAGCCATCTATTTAAAAATGGCGGAGAAAAATAGTGTAGTGTAGAAAATGGGGAGCTGGCAAATTTAAACAGTGGTTGATGCATCAGCACCACGCAGCTCCCCTTCCCTTCCATTCTTGAGCGGCACACCACAGAGAACATGGCAGATGGATTGAATGGTGTGCTCAATGAATGGAAAATTGGAAGAAAAATACACAGCCTGTGTCTTGAACTACTATAGCAGTCCCAATGCACATAAATCCCAAGGGGTTTCCAAAATCACTTCCAAATGTGTCCACTAGATGGGGATATACTGCCAAATCCCAGATGTAAGGGCAACACAGAATATTTCTACAAAAAAATCTTGTAACAAAAATGAAGCTCTGTACAACACAAAACTGCAGTTTTCTCTCCACATCCCAAAAAATGGCAGGTTTCTGCTGTCCTAGGCAAAGCTGAAAATGCTGCCCCGACACTACCTTTGCTTTGAGCGGAATCATTAATACCACACCTATACAGGTGCCGGTCATAAAATTAGGATATCATGACAAAGTTGATTTATTTCATTAATTCCATTCAAAAAGTTAAACTTGTATATTAGATTCATTCATTACACACAGACTGATGTATTTCAAATGTTTATTTCTTTTAATTTTGATGATTATAACTGACCAAATTATAAAAGTCCCAAATTCAGTATATCAGAAAATTAGAATATTGTGAAAAGGTTCAATATTGAAGACACCTGGTGCCACACTCTAATCAGCTACTGTAATTAACTCAAAACACCTGCAAAAGCCTTTAAATAATGGTCTCTCAGTCTAGTTCTGTAGGCTACACAATCATGGGGAAGACTGCTGACTTGACAATTGTCCAAAAGACGACCATTGACACCTTGCACAAGAAGGGCAAGACACAAAAGGTCATTGCTAAAGAGGCTGGCTGTTCACAGAGCTCTGTGTCCAAGCACATTAATAGAGAGAGGCGAAGGGAAGGACAAGATGTGGTAGAAAAAAGTGTACAAGCAATAGAGATAACCACACCCTGGAGAGGATTGTGAAACAAAGCCCATTCAAAACTGTGGGGGAGATTCACAAAGAGTGGACTGCAGCTGGAGTCAGTGCTTCAAGAACCACCACGCACAGACGTATGCAAGACATGGGTTTCAGTATGCAAGACATGGGTTTCGCATTCCATGTGCCAAGCCACTCTTGAACAAGAGACAGCGTCAGAAGCGTCTCGCCTGGGCTAAAGACAAAACTGCTGCTGTGTGGTCTAAAGTCATGTTCTCTGATGAAAGTAAATTTTACATTTCCTTTGGAAATCAAGGTCCCAGAGTCTGGAGGAAGAGAGGAGAGGCACAGAATCCATGTTGCTTGAGGTCCAGTGTAAAGTTTCCACAGTCAGTGATGGTTTGGGGTGCCATGTCATCTGCTGGTGTTGGTCCATTGTGTTTTCTGAGGTCCAAGGTCAACGCAGCCGTCTACCAGGAAGTTTTAGAGTACTTCATGCTTCCTGCTGCTGACGAACTTTATGGAGATGCAGATTTCATTTTCCAACAGGACCTGGCACCTGCACAAAGTGCCAAAACTACCAGTACCTGGTTTAAGGACCATGGTAACCCTGTTCTTGATTGGCCAGCAAACTCGCCTGACCTTAACCCCATAGAAAATGTATGGGGTACTGTGAAGAGGAAGATGCAATACACCAGATCAAACAATTCAGAAGAGCTGAAGGCCACTATCAGAGCAACATGGGCTCTCATTACACCTGAGCAGTGCCACAGACTGATCGACTCCATGCCACGCCGCATTGCTGCAGTAATCCAGGCCAAAGGAGCCCCAACTAAATATTGAGTGCTGTACATGCTCATACTTTTCATGTCCATACCTTACAGTTGGCCAACATTTCTAAAAATCCTTTTTTTGCCAACATTTCTAAAAATCCTTTTTTTGCATTGGTCTTAATTGATATTCTAATTTTCCGAGATACTGAATTTGGGACTTTCATTAGTTGTCATTTATAATCATCAAAATTAAAAGAAATAAACATTTGAAATAAATCAGTCTGTTTGTAATGAATGAATCTAATATACAAGTTTCACTTTTTGAATGGAATTACTGAAATAAATCAACTTTGTCATGATATTCTAATTTTATGACTGGCACCTGTAAGTAGAAACCTGGAGGAATGAAAGAGGAGCTAGGATTGGGCAGAGCAAACTATGGATGAGGGTTTGGCATATAATGGTGAATTTACAACTTGTGAAGGCCAAGGATGATAGTTTTTAAACAGGCTTTGTTATGAGTAATCAACTGTCTCAGGAAATTTTGCTCTAGGTGGAGTAAAATTTCAGAAAACACATAAATGGAACTGGGTTGTATTAGCAGGCTTTAGTTATTTATTTTGCATTTAACATGTCTCTGAATAAAAAAGAAAAAAAAAATTGGTTAAAATCAAATTATCCATTTCAATTATAATCACATAGGTATGTATTTAAGCCTCTAGCCAAACAGGTACCTTACATTGGTGGTGACACACTACTTACAATCTTAATGAAATAAAAATGAAAAATATACTTACAAAATACAATAAAACTGAGGCATAACCATTTTCATTTAAATGTTTACCCACAATTCCTAGTTAATCTAGCCCCAGATAGATAGATAGATAACTTTATTAATTCAATGTAACTATTCATTTTGACAGCGAGCCAGGGACGGACCGACTGATGGACAACATAGAACTTTTTTTTTGGCATGTAAACAAAGAACTTCATTGATGTTGAATAATGGAGAATGATATTTGCAAAGTTTTAATGTAAACCCATTTTGGAGATTATTGTTTGAATTAAGTTAACCTTTAGCAATGTATTGAAGAGCTGCATATCCATTGCGTTTTAATCTCGTCTTCTTTGCTACACCAGTTTGAAGATTACTATAATCATCATCGTTGTTCATATTATTGTTAGATTATTATCTAGATTGTAGCCTGTGAATTTTCATTCACATCCTAGATTTATGACAAGTCAGCACTCATGAAAACAAAACTAAGAAAATGCACCAGGAAAAAAAAGAAATGAGAACTTTCCACATAAAGAGAGCCTCTCAGAAGCTTAGAGCAGTACATCCCAGGATTTGGAAGACCATGTGTATGTCATCAGATGTTAAACCAAACATCGCTATTGTGTAAAAATAATAACACAATACAATCAGACATTTGTATTAAGCCTGAAGGTTCTAAAAAGTCAGAGTTGATATTGTTTAAAAAATCATTAGTGGTCTCCTCTATAATTTCTCGTATACTCAAGATACAAGGATGGATATTTGAGGAGTAAACCGCAAGACAATGAATATACTTCCACTTTTATATTACGTTCATTAAAGAACCATCAACAACAACAGATCAATAAAATATTAAACAATTATTATAAAAGTTGAATAAATCGGACTCTGCAGCTGCATGAATAAAAAGTACCACTTCTGGTTAGCAAAAATAGCTCAAAAGTTGATAGAAATCTACGTTTTGTACCTAATCCTTGTATGCAAAATTTGGTTGACCTAACTGAAAGCATACTCAAATTATTGTGTTTACATACACACACACACACACACACACACACACACACAATTCCAGGAAGGTATAAAACGTTGAGATTCATCAAAATCTTGAGGTCATATTTTTGGATGATTACAATACTTTCACTATACTTCATATACAAGAAAGTAAAAATGCCACCACCAAATTTTGCCACTGTAGGTGACCACCTATATCATTTAAATGGTAGAGATGGCACTGTCTCAAAGACATATGTGTTGGTGACTCAAAATTAGCAAGTTAAATGCGGGTATGCGAGAGTGTATTTGTAATAGGCTGATGCCCTGTCCACAGCTGGTCTCTATGCCCACAACTGTGGGTATAGGCTCTGGCTCACTATTATTGTGAAACATAAAAATAAATAGGTTTAAAACTGATGGATGTATGATATATCAAATATCAAAGACAAGACAATGTGGATTAAGGTCTACACAATTAAAACGTTCTATAAAACGTTACATGAACATGAACTTCTGAAGCCTCATCATGTGCTTGTTCTGATGTATGAGGGACATTCAGTAATTTATCTACCTCAGTAGGAAAGAAAAAAAGTTCTCAAACAATTTGTTTTATTTTTCAATATAGTCCCATGATGCCTCCATACACTTCATCCACTTTTGCCTGCAATGACTTTAACCCCTTTGAAAAAATACATTTTTTGTTTGACCTTCAAACCTGGACATCATAGCTGCCTTGACATATTCATCACTTGAAAACTGCTGTCCACAGAGAGATTTCTTCAAAACTCGGAACAAGAAATAATCTGAAGGAGCCAGGTCAGGACTGTAGGGTGGATGGTTCAGCTGCTGGAACCCACATTCTCGGAGGGCAGTCTGTGATTGATGTGACATGTGAACCAGCGCACTGTTGTGAAGAAGCTTACATGATTCACATGAGGACTCTGCTGACATCCTGTCTCTTGGAATGTTAGACTCACACTGTGCCACAACACCCCTCTAAAAATCTGAAAGTTTAAATATTTAAAGATTTTTTTAAGGACGCAATTGTATAACATCAATGAGCCTATAGATCTATAAAAATGTTATAAACATTGTGTCTATTTTAACAGAGGAGGTGGTTATGGGTGTGATCTGGTAGTAACCTGTGATAGTGTACAAGCACTGAGGAACCCCAAAGGAAAACATACTGTAGATTCTGGAATATAAGCCGAGAATTTCGTCCTAGATTTTTGGCTTAGAGTTTGGGGGTCGGCCTATACAACGAGTATCGTTTCAGATTCAAGATTTCCAACGCAGTGCTGGTTTTGCCAATGAATATGGAAGTAATTAATGATGAAACCACAGCGCCATTTTTCAGATGAAGAAGTAACTTTGCATGCCGGTACTTTAAATTAAATAAAGAATTTATTCAAAAAAGTGTTTTATTTGTTGATTTTATTAAAAAAATTTATAACAACTTATCGGTAAGTTTAAAATAAAAATTTTTGTTTTGATTTACGACCAACATCTTGCGTTACAACCCGAATGCGGTCATGTGTATCCGCTTGCGCGATTGTAAACAAACAACCGAGAGCGTTAGTAATTGTCAGTCGGAGCCCTGATACATGTGTTTGTGGATGTAATTTCAGTCATTGCAGTGATTTACCTATATATATAATTCACTAAGACCATGCAAGCAAGACACATAATTGTTAAGGAAGGAAGAGAAGGTAAAGAAAGCGATCACAATCGAAACAATGATGGAAATTGTGTGGAAATATGAGAGTGCTGTTCGTGTGACCGATCTCGCTAATATGTACAGCATGTCGAAATGCATCATCTCAACAATTTTACAAAGAAAAGATTTGCATAAGGAGGCTCCTTCTAAACAATAACCACCTTCCGTTTCATTCTCCTCCTCCTCCCTTCCTGCAGCCCAAAGATGTCAAATTAAATGTCGAGTACGGTATGAAATTGTTGTTTCTAGAATACAGTAGAATAGAATGCCTATAGAAGCAAATAAACAAATGGTGAGAAAAGATGCAAAAAAGTTCTGTATAGGGCTTGTATGGTTGTTTTTTTAGCCTTAGCATAACGCCGGATCTGCGGCCCCGCTTCTGCTTTCTTTCCCTCCTCCATCTGCATCGTCTCCTAGACCCGACAACAATCCACGGAGAGCACGCTGGTCTCGCTATGTTGTCTGGGATGTTGTGCGTGTGATGAAAAACACTCGAAACAGATGTCTGGCTCTGAACACCGATGTCTATAAGGTTCTGACGGGTGTAGCAGATGTTCGCCGAAACGATCGTGCACAAACAAGCAAAAAAAAGTACAAAAATAACAAAAAAAGTGTACTGAAAAGGAGAGCCCTGAGCCGCTGCAACCATGCGCGCCACCATGCTCCTAGCTTAATCTAGCCTACTTCTGGTAGGCTAGGCACTTTTTATAACTTTTTGTTTAGTACATTAGAAAAATTATTGGTGTTTTGGTAAATTATGCACATTATACAACCCTTTTTTATTATGAAAAGGTTAAGTAAGTGTTGCAGTGGGAGGATCGGAACGCATTATGGGTTAGCCTTCGCAAACTAATTTAAGTTCTTAAGTCAAGGCTCCATTGTATTGCGTATTTAAGTTAATCAAATTTAAAACGAGTCTCTGGAAATCCACCCGCTGATGTACCGTATCTGCGTATATAGTTTCAACACAAAGGTTTCATTTTACCAAACTTCTCCGCAATCACTTCCTGGTTTCCATCAAAAATGCCGGCAGTCTCAAATTCTCGCTGATAAACATGATAAATATACCTGAAGAGACACTTTTAAGGAAATTTAGAAAATTTTGCTTGGAGAAGGGGGTCGGCTTAAATGCCGGTCATCTGCAAATACATATAATTTAGTAGGTAGAGAAGGGGGTTGGCTACTATACCGAGTCTATGGAAGTGTACAAATTTATATCAACTCACTCCTACCACTACCAAAACCAAAAATCTAAGGCTTTACAACTACTGAGCAACATTGTGCAGGGGTGCGGAAATCCAACGCCCGACTTGTCCGACACGGGAAAACTGACCGTCGGACAAGCGTGTTTTCTGGTTTCACTTGTCCGCGGACAAGTGCAATTTTCTGGAGAAAAGAATTAAAATGTGCAGTGCAGGGCACATTTTTACCACTACTTTCAAATTTTAAACATTTGGGTACATACTTCGTGCGGAAACAGTTTACTTAGGCATGTTCTTCATGTATCAAATTGGTATTCAATATTGTTTACAAAATGATGGCTGATTTTTCAAAGGGGAAGCACTCTTGTGATCTTACATAAGTATTTTACCCTACTATTTACACGCTTGGAGATGCGGTCTTTTTTTTCATGCCAACATTACGATGTAATTTGATGATTTTTCATTATAATCGATATCTTTTATATATTATTAATAAAATTAATTTTTTCTACATAAAAATGCGGTCATTTCACCTACAATGTAATTGTTTTCGCCACATAAAGCTTGTTAGGCATTTGATCTTTTCTGGAATTTGAGATTTCGCATAGGTTGTGATATATTGAGGAGTTAAGAAATTTATTGCGCAACATCAATTTTGATGAGCTGTCTATAGATCGTTTTTGATTAGAGAATTTTTCAAATAAAACAAGTTGGTTTCGCACTGTCAGTTTTTTAAAAATAAAGAAATTATCTAACGGTTTCTAAATGTTATGAAATATCAATAAAAATCTTCACTTAGACGTGATTATTTTTTTTCCCCGACAACATCGGTAATATTTACTTCTTTGGAAATGTAACCTCTTGCTGAATTTCGAATACATCATTAGGAATTACCTGCGTAACCCATAATGCACTAAGGTAAGCACGTTGCTCTCACTATATGCGTGTTGTTGAAACTGAAGCATGTAGCATCGCGGATGAGAAATGGATCATTTCTTGATTAAAACTGGCACAACAGGCCTTGAAAAACCTAAGGAAGTGTACTAAGGCCACTGAAAAAAATACGGACACAGTGAAGACAAAAAAATGTAAATGTCGAGATTAAAGTCGACATGTAGACTTTATTCTCGTAGTTTATTTTGTCAGTTGAATGTCACAAACTAAATTTCATCTTAAAATGAATGTTTCATTTACTAGATTTTCTCAAACCCCGTCATAAATTAATGTAGCACATTAAATGCTTTATATTAAGTGTTCCCCGACCCAGTTGTTAATCTCTGCGCGCTTCTTAAACTGACTTTCTCTTGCAGTGAGAGGCGCCAGCAGCAATCGCCGCACATTGACTTCATGATATTCCTGCTCAGTGAACATTCAGAATACTAAGATAAATACTTGATATCTTTTTCACGATGAAATGCATTAAAGCATGTATTAGACATGGGTGGCAGGGGGCATGGCGGCGTGACTGTAGTGCTGCTCCCTTGCATTATGGGGTTCTCAGGTCTACGTTCAGTGTAGAGAAGCTTATGGCAGGTGTGACGAGGCTCCAAAAAACTGGATACTGTATTTGAATGGGTATCGCACAGGTTTAACTGAAATATTGTGTAAATGTTGGGTTCGTCAGCTGGAGGTCGGAGATACGAACGAAGAATTCAATGGATGTTTTTCTGAGCAGGCTTTCTTTATTGCATGTTTGCTGTGTCTATCGTACGTACTAAACCCCCAGTTCCTAGCCTTTGTCTTTCTCCATATAACCAATCACCACACGATAAGCGTCTTTGTGAAATTAAAACCTAGACCTCAGTTTACAGAACTTTAAAAACAATTTTCGTTATACATGTTTAATTATGCCATCCATTCAGAGGTCTAAGCTTATAACTAGTTTTAATTTCACAAATACGTTTATCGTGTGGTGATTGGTTATGTGCAGAAAGAAAAAGGATAGGAACTGAGGGTTTAGTACGTCAGATAGAGACAGGAGTCTAAAATTAAGAAAAAAGTTGGTTCAATTGAAAAAGCATTTTCTAAAGCTAAACGCTCGGAGGTTGAGTGTTATGCTAGGCTGTTCAATACTGCTTCTTTAGAAGAGTTTGACCCACGACCAGCTGTGGAATTTTGGCTGTCACCTGGCAACAGGCACATCACTCATAAAAAAACTGAAAAGTCATCAGCATCCACTTCTGCAGGACCATCAGTCCAGGAACCCTGCAGTTCAGCTCAAGAAGAAATGAACAGCATTCAGCCCATGCTGTCTGAGATGGTAAAGATTCTTGGGGGAGAAGATGAGAAGATGTTGCAAGACAAAAGCTGAAGAACATGGCAGAAAATGAATCAGGACAATGTTCTGTTATGTAACTGTAATATGTGAAAAAAGAACTAGTGTAGCTATAATGAAGGCATTGTTTATTAGCCAGTTAAAATAAAGGAATCTTTTCTATGATGTTCTAGAGCAAGGTGGCAAAATACTACGTTTTTCAGTTTTAAAATGGAAGGCAGTTTTGGTATCAATAAAAGAGATCAGAAAAAATAAACTATTTTTCACTTTTTTTATTTGTTTATGGGCAAGTGAATTTAACTGGCGGACAAGTGGATTTTCTAAGTTTACTTGTCCGTGGACAAGTAGAAACAAATTTGATTTCCACACCCCTGATTGTGCCATTCTTATAATAAAAAATGAGAATTAACTTTAATCCTGCATATAGCATAAAACCCAAGCAATACACAGTAACCTTAGAAATGCATAAAATATTTATAATAACTACAGTATGCATGACATTGGCATTACACTACTTGCTGCCACTAGCTGTTCTCAAATGGTAGACAGTGCTTTGTATTTGGACCAAAAAACAAAATTAGCTGGACTGAGCTGCATTGTAACATGTCAGGTTACATGTTAATATTACATTACATTGACATACAGACAAACACACACGTAATTATGAAATCGATACCAAAACTAATAATACACAAAACAATATTATTATTACTAGACAAAATGACATTATCAATAAATCCAAAAGCCACATGCATAAGAGCAAAGGTTCTCATGGCTTACAATAAATGCATCTTATTTATTATTTCATTTAGTAGTTGCAAATCGATGTGATTTTATACAACATAATTGACTGTCAACACCACGCAACAATGCTTTCCACAAAAAGATGTGTCTAGTATTTTGAAAAGGACTCAGTTTTTAAAAATGTGCAGTGTCCGTTATACAGGTTAGATCACTTAACGGTTTAAAACTTTGAAAAAAATGAAGCTTGATAACAATTCCATCTATTTTGTAAACAATATGATATTGTTTCCACTAGTTTAGAAAGGAGGTAAAACTTTTAATCAAAAAAAAGTATGTTTTGACATTTCTCCGCACTGCATGTACGCTCAAGCACAACTAGTACCTGAGGCTTAGTCAATATGGGCAACCACCGCTGAAGTCAGCCTCAAGGACATGACTCGCTACCAACAGAAATTCTACCATAAAGTCCCCAAGCTCAATATTCTTCAAATTTCAGCAGGGTCTTTTCAAATTGTACATTAAAAACCACAAAAAGGAAGAAAAGGTGCATTGTAGACTTTGGAAAATCCAATCCACACTAACAATTCTAAAAAGGCAAAAAGAATATAAACCAGGCATAAGTAAACTATAGACTGTGGACTATTTCCAACTCATGACATGGGTGTGTGCGACACACAGTCAACACATAGAAATGTGTTATATTCTAGCCCTTGAGAGAGGGAAGCATTAATGAAGGCAAAACTGAGTGTGACACTGTGTTTGCGCACACATCATTATTAAGAGTGCCATTTACAAATGTGAAAGAATAAAGTTAGAAAGAGAGGTTTACTGGTTGCAGATTGACCAAAACAGATTATTCTTGCACCTAAACTGGTGCGTCTGGCGAGAAAAGAAGTAAAATGCACATATTAACAATTGTATCTCAACCATGCCTGTGTGTTTTTCAAGCACTTTATTACATTTCAGAAGGGGATAGTTTTGGTTTTCTGATGAGGTCAATTCCGTTTTGGTACAGCACTTTTAATTATTAATTTTTCTCCATTCTTCAGACTTATAGTGCATCCGGAAAGTATTCACAGCGCATCACTTTTTCTACATTTTGTTATGTTACAGCCTTATTCCAAAATGGATTAAATTCATTTTTTTCCCTCAGAATTCTACACACAACACCCCATAATGACGTGAAAAAAGTTTACTTGAGATTTTTGTAAATTTATTAAAAATAAAAAAAATTGAGAAAGCACATGTACATAAGTATTCACAGCCTTTGCCATGAAGCTTAAAATTGAGCTCAGGTGCATCCTGTTTCCCCTGATCATCCTTGAGATGTTTCTGCAGCTTAATTGGAGTCCCCCTGTGGTAAATTCAGTTGATTGGACATGATTTGGAAAGGCACACACCTGTCTATATAAAGGTCCCACAGTTGACAATTCGTTGTCAGAGCACAAACCAAGCACGAAGTCAAAGGAATTGTCTGTAGACCTCCGAGACAGGATTGTCTTGAGGCACAAATCTGGGGAAGGTTACAGAAAATTTTCTGCTGCTTTGAAGGTCCCAATGAGCACAGTGGCCTCCATCATCCGTAAGTGGAAGAAGTTTGAAACCACCAGGACTCTTCCTAGAGCTGGCCAGCCATCTAAACTGAGCGATCGGGGGAGAAGGGCCTTAGTCAGGGAGGTGACCAAGAACCCGATGGTCACTCTGTCTGAGCTCCAGTGGTCCTCTGTGGAGAGAGGACAAGCATCTCTGTAGCAATCCACCAATCAGGCCTGTATGGTAGAGTGGCCAGACGGAAGCCACTCCTTAGTAAAAGGCACATGGCAGCCCACCTGGAGTTTGCCAAAAGGCACCTGAAGGACTCTCAGACCATGAGAAACAAAATTCTCTGGTCTGATGAGGCAAAGATTGAACTCTTTGGTGTGAATGCCAGGCGTCACGTTTGGAGGAAACCAGGCTCCGCTCATCACCAGGCCAATACCATACCTACAGTGAAGCATGGTGGTGGCAGCATCATACTGTGGGGATGTTTTTCAGCGGCAGGAACTGGGAGACTAGTCAGGATAAAGGGAAAGATGACAGCAGCAATGTACAGAGACATCCTGAATGAAAACCTGCTCCAGAGCGTTCTTGACCTCAGACTGGGGTGACGGTTCATCTTTCAGCAGGACAACAACCCTAAGCACACAGCCAAGATATCAAAGGAGTAGCTTCAGGACAACTCTGTGAATGTCCTTGAGTGGCCCAGCCAGAGCTCAGACTTGAATCCGATTGAACATCTCTGTAGAGTTCTTAAAATGGCTGTGCACCAACGCTTCCCATCCAACCTGAGATGAGTTGAGGTACTGCAAGGAGGAATGGGCGAAACTGGCCAAGGATAGGTGTGCCAAGCTTGTGGCATCATATTCAAAAAGACTTGAGGCTGTAATTGCTGCCAAAGGTGCATCGACAAAGTATTGAACAAAGGCTATGAATACTTATGTACATGTGATTTCTCAGTTTTTTATTTTTAATAAATTTGTAAAAACCTCAAGTAAACTTTTTCACATTGTCATTATGGGGTGTTGTGTGTAGAATTCTGAGGAAAAAAATGAATTTAATCCATTTTGGAATAAGGCTGTAACATAACAAAATGTAGAAAAAGTGATGCACTGTGAATACTTTACGGATGCACTGTATGTTTCAGTTAGATTTTGCAAGTTTTTAAATTCCCTTTTGCTGTTCCAGAAGTCTTGTAGTTAGAAGTACCTGAATCCTATAGCAACAGTAAACTAAAAAATAAGTTACCAAAGTTTACTTGCTTGTTTTCAGACTTCTTCACATTAACTTTCAAAAAAGTCAACACAATCCTCCTCCTTCATGATCCCATGTAGCCAAACAAGGTTGTCTATGCCTGAAGCAGCAAAAACAGACCATAGCATCACATTGCTACCTCCATGTTTAATTATTTTTTTATTTTTTATTTATTTATTTTTTTTTTTTTAAACACTCTGTTTCTTCGCCAAACAAATGCAAATTCCATGTGCCCAAATGGCTCCAGTGTTGTCTCATCAGACTTCCAACACTCATCCCCAAATGGTAGGGCCCCTATGGAATCCATTTAATTTTTTTCATAAATTCAGTTTTATTTTTTCTGATTTTTACCGTTTTAATTTTTCCTTGATTTGTATTTTTGGGTTTTTACCGTTTTTTTTACTGTAAGAAAATAGCAACAGTTACAACAAAAAAAAT
Organism: Polypterus senegalus; assembly: GCF_016835505.1. Lineage (NCBI taxonomy): Eukaryota > Metazoa > Chordata > Cladistia > Polypteriformes > Polypteridae > Polypterus > Polypterus senegalus. Next base: position 55,600,056 of record NC_053167.1, on the reverse strand, counting down.
AGTGACATGACACTTTACATTTCTTTTAATTAAACTGCACACTAGCACTACTGTACCTCACTGTGCTAGAAGTTCAGGGCATAAACTAAATGAACTACATCAGGTATAAAGCATAATAGAAAAAAAAAATACATACATAAATAGGATAACAAAAAATAAAAATGTAATTTGTATGTCTAAACATCTGAATTCAGCAAACAGTCATTATATTTTAAATTCCCTTAATCAGTACAGTTTGTTTTAACTTGGAGCTGTGCTATTTTGGATTATTTCCATCTCTGACGCACATCCCCATTGAAGTACGCGATTGTGAGGTGCTTGGTGTTTAGCTCACTGAGAGACGCCCTTTCATCCATGATGAGAGTCTTATATTTACTAAAGCTCCTTTCACAGTCAACTGAGCTGACTGGGAAGTATACCTGTATGTAGGGAAATGCTATCTCTGTCACATTTGGAAATAGCTGTCCTGCACCATTGCCGTAATCAGCCAGTTTCACAGAAGAGATACCTCATTTGAAGCAGTGAAAATGTGCTGTCCATTCTTCACTTAGCTCTGCTGATGGGTTCATCAGAGGTTTCAATTTTGTATATTCTTCAATGCATTTCTTCCATAGCAGGGGCCTGCCTGGGATCAAACACTCTGACCAGCTTATACGCCTCCTTCATAGGATGGTCATCCCAATGTTTTGAAAAACTTAGCAAAGGCCAGTTGGATTGCATCATGCAGGTGGTCAATCACTTTTCTCCTCTGTCGCATTCTCATCTGATTCAGCATCTCATCAGTTCTGGCGCCAAAGCCATAGGTTTCTGAAGTTCCGTTCATTAGGTAGAAGCCCAGATCCTCGATGATGTTGTATGCCGAGACTGTAGTAGGACAGTGAGCGCCCTCCAGGATTGTAAGAGCTGTGACTAGTTTGATGCACCCTTTGGAGATGAAGGTTAACTTCACTTTAGGGTCTCCAGTTTTTCCTCAGTTTCAGTCAGCTCTAGGATATTTGTTACAGCCTGAGCTTTAGTGTTCTCAGTCAGAAAGAATTCTTTGTAAAAGTGAATATGTGTTGTACTGTACTGATTCGAAGTTTCCTACCTCAGGGGGTGCCTTGGTCAGCACAATCTCTTTCAGTGACAAGAACGTTGCCCATCTCCTTTTCCTGGCAGACTTCTTGAAGAAAGCAGACCTTACCCACATCACTAGTGATGTAGCCTGTCCCACCAAACTGATGACGCAACATAAGCAGGCTAAATGCACAGTTAGGCATTAGCCCTTTTAAAACCTGGTACGCTTTCAGACAGTATGATGCATTGTCTGTAACCACTACTAAAATATCTAAGATTCAACTGGTTGTTGTGAAGGGACTGAAGTACTGCCTGTGAAAAGGTGAAAAAGTTGCAGCTCTCCATAAAGATAACATCTGCCAGAAAGTACTGGTATTTAATAGATGCAATTGTAATTATGTAAATTACTACTAATGATACTTAAACCTTAAATATTTACAGATTGAAAACGTGCATCATTACATCTGTAGTTTAAAAAGCTATACATCTGTAGCTTCTACTGCATATCTTAAAAATAATTAATTACAAAGACAGCGCTATCTGGAAGACACTAAATCCATGAATCAAACAGAAACAAAGAAAGAGAGACACACTTTTAAGGGCTCACTGCATCGGAGGAGAAGCCTGCTCTTCAGCCCAGGTTTGTAGGTGCCGAGTTTATAACGGAAGAGGCAAAACATTTATCAAATCCAGAAACACTGTTAATTTTCAAAAGGGAACCCATTAACAACCAGCGCTGATCATTAATAACATTTTCTACGGGAAAGACTGTTAATACCGGTTAAATGATTTACAGTAAATATATTTCGTACAATTAGAACTGCCTACGTAAAAGAATTACCATACAGCCAAATGATTACTCACCTATCACTATGTTGAGAACACTGTGTGTTGTCTTGGCAATCAGTGGTTTCATCAACTACAACATAAATGTTTTTGCCATGAATCTTTCTAAGAATGGCATTGTTGCGTTTTTCAAAGACATGGGGCAAATGAGTTTGACAAAGACTGCTCTCATTTTCTGGCAGTGTGTCTCCCCGTTTACCTCACAATGGTCCATGTGTTGCTGGAAACCTAAAAACCTAACATTAGCGAATTTTAAACATGAGGATTTCACAAGGGGGCTAATAAGTTTTGACCACTCAAATTTGTAATAGATTTGCTCAACAGCATTACAGGAGATTATCTACAAGTCCAAAATGTACCTAAAGGGGAACTTTATATTCAACTAGGGGGCTTCGCTCACCAACCCCCGTTTTTGTTTTTCCGGATACAATCTTAAGTTTTTTTTTTTTTTCTTTGAATTGTTGCTATTTCATTACTTTCACTTTTATTTCAGAACTTCTGTAAAAACAATATTTGGAATCTTTCGTGTCCCAACGTGATAAATCTTTTTAAGGAGGTCAGTGAGACATGTGTTTAATGACTTTATACCATAATTCAGGACAGGTGTCTCTGTTTGGAATTTCAGACAAAACAATCTACATCATCAGCAGTTTATTTTTTTTTTTGCAAAGTAACCAAAACTCATATATCCATATATTCGATCTCTATTCACCTTTTCGTTATTTTGCCGAGTAATAATTTATCTTTCTTTGTGCTAATGTGATGTTTACTTTCTTTGTTTTGACCGTCATTTTTTTCTGCTTTCATATTCTGTATCTTGCTCTGCATGTGTTTCAACGAGTCTTTTGAATTTCACTGTTTTCATTATCTCTAACCTGCTCTGCATGCGTTTGGCCCCTTGTTTTTTAACCCGTTTATGACTTTTACTTTGTTTTCTACGCTGTCTTTTATTTCTGACCTCACTTTATCCTGCTTTTGTTTCAATGACGCCTGGTCCGTTGTGATTACCAGGGCTGTGGAGTCGGAGTCGAGGAGTCGGAGACAATTTTGGGTACCTAGAGTCGGAGTCGGCAAAAAGTTAACCGACTCCGACTCCTACTAAATTTAAATGGGAATTAAAAAAGAAAGTTGAAATGTCTCAATTCACAAACAGTCATAATGAACTACTTCTCTGCTGTAAGAATAAAGCCCAATGCATGCAGTGCATAATGTTACCACAAAACGAACATGTCAAGTAACCATGAAGCATGCTTTTCATTGACTGTATGCGTCACTATATGGGATGTAATGCACAGGTAAGGTGCGGCACCGCTTTCCACTGTGTCGTGTTCCACTGTTACAGGGAACTGTGAACCTAGCCTAAAGCCCCCCATACATTTACAGATGCACTGCCGATTTTTCGGCTGTTCAACGAGTCATCATGCGTCAAACACCCAAAAAATCATCTGGTGTGTTCTCAGCTCCTTCGGCTCCCCCGCGCTATGCGCCAGTGAAGGGCGAAGGAGCCGAGACACAGATCTCTACCTGTCTCCAGCAGAGGCTCGTTCTGCTGATCAGCTGGCCGGTGAGTGACACAATGCACTAAACTTCCGGCTGGCTGACAGAGGAGACAGCCACTGCAGCTGACAGAGGCATCACATTACTTTGGATGGGGGCGGTGGTCGAGATTTTCGGCAAGCTGGATCTGCCCATCCATGTGGACACCCGCAATCTCGCGGCCAATCAATTGCCGCGATTGTACACGCACATCGGTCGGTGGCAAAATCGGCCACGGATCGCTGTGTATTTGGGGGCCTTAACTCTCGCTGATAATTAGGTAAATGTTTTTTGCAGGACTAGAGACACTTGTATAAGTGAAGGGAATAAACTTAAACTTTAAACCTGACTATGGGATTCAAACATGATTCATGATTTCCTTTAACTATAACCGTATTCCAAGTTTAATATAGGTTTTCCAGATATTGTTTTTAGTTCATATAGTTAAGCTTTTTTTTTGTTTTAAAAGTTAAAAACTACCAAAGAATGTGGTTTGTATTTTTGAACCAATACATTTCCTGTTCCTGATTTATATGCCTGCTATTACTATCCAGACACTTGTTACAAATAAATAAACAAAACCTTGTTTTCATTGTGTTTGTCTTTAATCTGGCACTATAGTAGAGTGTTGGCTTCCTAGCCAGTAGTTCTGTGGTGAAATGACATGTATGTTGCCTTCCTTTCCTTCAATGGATGTAGAAAATACATTAGCATAGTATATACATACAGAGGAGTCGGAGTCGGAAGATTTAGAAACTGAGGAGTCGGAGCATTTATCTACCGACTCCACAGCCCTGTTTATATGGATTATTTTTTTTTAAGAAAATTGCACTGCACTTTGGAATACTACTTTGTTTTGACTGTTTGTAAAAAAAGCACTGGAGCACTTATACATCTACGGTTTGCTGCATGTGTGTTGTGTCCTCATCCGCTGGTTCATCCTTCATGTACATTATTAGCATTAGCAGGTTCAAGAGGCTCCCTAGTGCAAGCGGGGTTGTGGAGCCAACCTGCATCATCACAGCTCATCCTTTAAATTAGCTTGTTGACTCGATGGGCATCTACTGAAGTGATGTTACCAGCCCAGCTTGGGAGGCTCATCCCTGGAAGAGACAAAACTGTCAGAAAGCCACTTTTTCGAGTAATAATTTCCGTTTGTTTGCGCTACTGTGATCTTTACTTTTTTTTATACTTTCAAAATTTTCCTACTTTCATATTCTTTAACTTTTTCCACATGGATCACGGCAACATTTTTTTTTTTTTTTTGAGCCTTTCGATTTCCACTGCTTTCATAATCTCTAACCTGGTCTGTATGTGTATAGAGCCAACATTCCGATTGGACATGCTTTTTTTTCCCCCCCAAATCCACTTGTTCTGGGCTGATATTTACTTTCTTTATTTTCTGAATTTGCACCTAGATTATTTGTTTTCTTTTTTATCTCTCCAACGCTTTTGAGCCTCTTTTCTCTGCGCTACTGTCTTCTTCGCTTAAGTCGTCTACGTTTCATTTATAACATATTGTCCTTGTATGCTTTATATGCGCTGAGAGCCTTGGATCGGTGTGTGCTCAAAGCCAAAACACGACTGAATGCGTTGTTGCCTGAGCTCTTATTTGGCTGTAAGTAGGGCGTGTCTTGCAAGAATCTCATGTTCTACGTCATCGCGAGACGGTCCTGGGTCAATCTCTTGGCACAAAGCCTCATGTTTAAGGTCCCCACGAGACGCTCTGTGGCCAGTCTCTTCAGTCTCGCGGGTCCATTAAGTGTCTTCTGTGATCTTATAAGATCACGTCTCGTCGCCCTAGTGTTTCTCTCCAGGATTATTATTTTTTTTTTTATAATAGTGAGATATCTTTATATACATGCAAAAAAAAATCAGGATAAGGTGAGTAACTTGGTCAAGACAGAAACCTTTTTTCTTAAAAAGCCACATCTACATGGACAAGTATGCTTCTGGAGTCATTAACTGCACAAAAAAAAAAAATAAACATTTAAATGTTATCATTAGCCTATGGAAATCAAAAACAAGCACGAAGCCTGTGATAATTTCTTGTGTTTTATAAATATGTTTAATCCTTCATATGTTCTGAAGTAAATAACACCATTCTCCTTTTTAAATCAATGACCTAAGCTACCGCTGATTCAACATATGAGGGTAAATCAAAAAGTATCAGCAATATGAAAATTACACAGCAACCATAATGGATAGAAGCTAATACAGTACAACACTTTCACAATGGCTTATGGGTAGTTTAAACACAAACTGAGCAATGCTCTGCCATTTAGTATGGTTGAAGCCATCAGTCTTCTCTGATGTTGATGTTTGACTACGGCCGAACAGATTGAGCTTTGTTGGTTAAACTTGTTCTTTACGCTTTTAACCTTCCTTCCCATTCATAAACTTTTTGTTGAGTCATGCTGCTTGCACTTGCGTACTGAGTCAACATCCTTCATCATCAGCAAATTTCACTCTATCTGCCCAAAGAAATCTCACAGAACGCATTGTTCGATAATGGTGCAATCCCGCAGTAGACCATCAATGTTCATGAGCCCTTGGTTTCAATACCAGACTAACAGCAAAGTGCTGCGCTGTGGGTGTTCAAACTACCCATAAGTCATCAAGAAAATGTTGCATTGAGTTGGCTTTTTTCCGTTGTGGTTACCGGGTAATCTTCAAAATGACTTTACTTTTTTGATTTAACAGTATGTAAACAATGGTTAACATATCATCCCACCTCATTACACTCACCGGCCACTTTATTAGTTACACCTTGCTAGTACTAGGTTGTACCCCCTTTTGCCATCAGATCTGCCAGAATCCATAACACAGATTCAACAAGGTGCTGGAAACATTCCCAGGGATTTTGGTGCATATGGACATGACTGCATCACATAGTTGCTGCACATCCATGATGCAAACCTCCTGTTCTAACACACCCCAAAGGTGCTCTATTGAATTGTGATTTGGTGATAGTGGTGGCTATTTGAGCACAGTGAACTCATTGCGATGATCTGAGCTTTGTGACATGGAATATTATCCTGCTAGAAGTAGCCATCAAAGGATACACTGCGGTCATAAAGGGATAAACCTGGTCAGGAGCAATACTCGGGTATACTGTGGCATTTAAATGATGCTCAGTTGGTACTAAGGGATCCAAAGTGTACCAAGAAAATACCCCCCATTACACCACCACCACCAGTCTGAACTATTGATACAAGCATCCATACTGTAATATTATGGACTCCAAATTCTGACACTACCATCTGAATGTCACAGTAGAAATCAAACTCAGACAGGTCAGGGGGCATGCACTGGTACAGCGCGTTACCGCACCCACCACACCACGAAGCAGCTCGGGATCCTGGTTGGCAAATGCTCAGGCAAACATGTGGTCCAGTCCCACCCACCAGAAATGATCACCAATCTGCCAGTCAGGCATTACGTGGGCTTCCCCTTGGCCTGGTCCAGCCACACAGGTCCTCAACAGTGAGGATCCTAAGTGCCAGATCACCCTGGGGGAATCGTGTCATATGGCCATAGTACTGTAACAACCGCTCCCACAGAATGCTGGTAATGTGCCTCACTTGGGACTATGAGCAACAACTTGTTCAACACAAAGTCAAATCTGCGGTACCCAAGAATTCTCCAAAGAGAGACAATAGCAAAGCAGTCCAGTTTTCATCTCTAGTCACTGGACAGCATCCATGTCTCACAACCATCTAGCAAAACAGGAAGCACCAGGACTCTAAAAAGATTTGGACTTTCGTCCTTTTACAAAAAAATTGGGAGCGCCGCACACCCCTTCCCAGTGACCTTATGATTCCCCAAGCTCTCCCAATCCATCTACGGATTTCATAGAAAGAGTCACCAGAGACATGAATGTTGCTGCAGAGGTACGTAAACCTCTCAACAAGGTCAACACTCTCCTCAGACAGACATACTGCTGATGGATGTGTTTAAGAGGTCATTACAGGCTTAGATCTTGTTTTTTATCTAGGACACTCATAAGCCCAGACACTCAAACTCCTCACTCAGTCTCTCAAAAGCCCTGAACAGAGCCTCCATTGACTCAGCGAAGATCACAGCATCATTGGCAAAGCCAAGATCAGTGAATCTCTCTTCGCTAACAAATGCCCCAAAGCCACTGGACCCCATGACCCTGCCCAGCAACCAATCCATGCAAGAGCTAAACAGAGCAGAATCAAGAACACACCCCTGACGAAACCCAAAATAAACTGGGAAAAACGCAGAGGTTCTGCCTTCACTCTGCACTTCAGTCACAGTACCAGTGTACAGGCTGGCTATGATATCCAGCAACTTTGAGGGGATCCCGCAAAGCCTCAGGATGTCCAACAAATCAATTCAATCAACTGAGTTGAACACTTTACGAAAATCAAAAAAGGCTGCAAAGAAACTGTGCCGATATTTTCATTTATGCTCCATAAGAGCCCTTAGTATCAGGATGCAGTCGATGGTAGACTTCTTATGCGTAAACCATACTGCTCCAGTCTCTGATAGGTGAGCAAGTGATCACAGATCATATTAAGGATGACCCTAGCAAGGACCTTACCCAGCACCAAGAGCAGTTTTATCCCCTTGTAGCTGCCGCAATCCAGGCGATCACCCTTCCCTTTCCAGACAGGAACGACAAGTCCAGTTTACCAATCAGTTGGGATGACGCCCATCTCCCAAATGGTAACAAAACCTGCTTGCAATGCCAGGAGGACAGCCTTACTACCAGCCTGGGGAAATTCACCCCAGATACCACAATTACCTATAGCCTTCCCTACCCTCAGCTGGTTAACCACCTGTGCAATCTCAGAGAGATTGGGTGGTTGACAGCTAACTGGAGAATCAGCCTCAAGAACCATGGACCCAGAGATATCCAACGTCCTAGCGAGAGGATCAGCTCTAAATAGCTGCTCAAAGCAGCCAGCCCAGAAGGTCACAACAGCAGCGTCATCCATAAGGACCATTCTATTAGCTGCCCTTGCTTTAACTTTCTGAGGCACAAATTCAGATCCGCGTAATGCTCCGATTCCTCTATAAGCAGGACATGGGTCACTAGACCACAGATGGTCTGTCACTTGATCACAGATTCTTCCAACAAAGCCTCCTTATCTTTCCTCGCAGCCATCCTCAGTTCCTGGTACAGACCGGTGTTGCCATCAAGCCACGCGCTGTGACTGCTCTCAAAGATATCCTGGGTACACTGCAAAATGAAACACTCCCTTCTGGGAACACAGGTAACACCAACATGAGCCTCAACAACCTTCAGGGTCTTGTCACGGAAGGTTTCCCACATCACATCAGACCAGGAAATGTTTTTCCAGCCTTCTAATTGTCCAATTTTGGTGAGCCTGTGTAAACTGTAGACTCAGTTTCCTGTTCTTAGCTGAGCAGAGTGGAACCTGGTGTGGTCCCCTGCTGCTTTAGCCCTTGGCAAGTGGCCCAACAGGTCCACCTCAGATGCCATCGCGGTCGTACTACATCATTCCCTCGCCCATCGGGAGAAAAAAAAAAAAAAAAGGATGCTCTTGGTTGTTTACAGCTCCGCCTTTAACACAGTTATCCCCCATAAACTGTCTGCACTTGGCCTGCACCCCATCCTCTGTGACTGGCTCCTAGACTTTCTGACTGGCAGGCCCCAGTCTGTCAGGATTGGTAATAGGATTTCAGCCACCATTATCACAAACACAGGCACCTCACTGGGATGCGTCCTCAGCCCCATCCTCTACACCCTGTTCACCCACGACTGTCTCTCCTCCCACAAAGATAACATCATCCTAAAGTTCACTGATGACGCTGCAGTGATTGGACGCATCACTGGTGGGGATGAGGCGCCCTACAGGAGGGAGGCGGACAGTCTGGCATCATGGTGTGAGGACAACAACCACAACCTCACCCTCAACACAGACAAGACAAAGGAGATGATAGTGGACATGAGGAAGCAGAGGAAACCTCACCAGCCACTGTTCATCCGAGGGCCTAAAGTGGAGAGGGTGAGCAGCATTAAATACCTGGGTGTCTATATCAGTGAGCACCTCACTTGGACACTTAACTCCACAAAGCTGGTCAAGAGGGCTCAACAGCAGCTGTACTTGCTGAGGAAGTTTGGTATGCTGACTAAGATCCTCGTCAACGTTTACAGCTGCATTGTTAAGAGCATCTTGACCAGCTACATCACTGTGTGGTACACCAACACTACTGCTATGGACCGCAAATGCCTGCAGAGAGTGGTAACGACTGCTGAGAAGATCACCAGGACCCCACTGCCCTCTCTGCAGAGGATCTACAACTGCAGAGTCTGAAGGAGAACTGCCTCGATCCTCAGGTACCCCATCCACCCCCAACACGAACCGTTCACACTTCAACCCTCAGGCAGGAGGTATAGAAGTATGAAATGCAGGACTTCCAGGCTAAAGAACTCTCCCTTACCCAAGGCCATTCGACTCCTAAATAACTGACTGGAGTTTATAACCATGGTTCACCTCATTCTATCTACCTCACACAACTGTATTGGACTTGTCCATCACACACCTGCCTACACAATTAAACTTTATACATCTGTTACTTATAAGTTATGTTTATCTTTATATGTTGGTTTTGGCATTTGGCGTAGACAGCAAAGAAAAAATTTCATTGTACAGTGGAACACATTTCCTTACTGTGCATATGACAAACTTTAAACTTGAGTTTCTGAAATACTCAGACCAACCCAAAGGAAAACAAAACCATGTCACATTCAAAGTCACTTAAATCACCATTCTTCCACAACTTCAACGGGTCGCCCGACAATGTCTACATGCCTAAATGCATTAAATTGCTGCCATCCAATTAGATATTTGTGTTAACAAGCATTTGAACAAGTGTACCTTATAAAAGGTGGCCAATTCGTGCATTTTAACATGTCTATCAAAAAAAAAACAAAAAACTCACAGCTGTATTAAAACTAAACTTACATTATAATAATGTTTTTCTGTTACCACAATCTATACAGGACACTCTGTTCTGCTTGGCTGTGTGACTGAGCTCAGCCAAAGAAGAGCACATCGGTATGTGTACTACTTGCCTTATACCCAGAGCTGCAGGAACAACAAGAGTATTTTTACTTCAATAAGGTAAGTACTGCGTTACCCATTACTTTAAAAAGTAATCATACTACTTAACATGTTACTTTTTACAAGTTACCCTAATGCTCTGCAGATTGTGCTGCTGAGCTTAACACTGTACATTCACCTGAACAACATAAATTTTGTGTTTTCTCAAATACTGAGACTGATTATTTCATCCATGAGAATGAATAATAGTCTTGAGTATTTGCCTCAGGAAATTTATCTTCTGGACGCTTCCACCTGTGGCTGTTGAAAATGTGTACGAAGCTAAGACATGCAGCTCAGGCTAAAGAAGTGCAATAAATGTCTACAAACAGCAAAATCCTTAACTGTAACCCAGATAAGGGCTTACATGGTCAAATAACTGGATTACTCACAGAGACATCCATGCCTGTTAACCAAAGTTCTAAGGCACCAATAACCTGGTTTAAAACCAAAATAAAGGTTTACATGATATTTTAGAAAACAAGCTTCTATGAGTAATTTACATGCACTTTTTATAAACGCACTTATTGATGAATGTTTTACTCTATAAAGGTATCATGAATGTCAGCATTTTACAGGATTTTAGAAAAATGTTCTATTCCTGTTGGGAGGCTAATAATTACATCGACAATTGTATTGTAATACTTTTTGTCATTAACACATGCTAGACTGCCTGTGTTTATGTGCACACCTAAGCGGGCCACAGTACGTGTCACTGCTGACAAATCCACTAAAAGAGTCGCCCACCACTGCTTTTAATGTGCAAACTCTGGAACCATTTATATCTTTACAAGCTTTTATCAGACGGTAAGTTTTTGTATACAGCAGTTAAATTCCCAAGCCAAGTCACAGTTTCACATATGAGCACATACTGAGCCGAACAATGGAAAAGGGAGATATCCCATTTACTTCGACGTGTTGCGAAGGTAAAATAAATACAAAACAGTACATTTTATTTTATCAAAAAATGCATTGCAAGTTAACCTTAAAAGGTATAATGAACAACGCGACAGGTCTGACAAAAAATTACATTCGTGTTATTTCATAAAAAAAGGCTACAGAATAGATTTGACATCGATTCTAAAATGCCGTCGAAGTCAGTGGGATTCAAAAATACAAAAAAAAGGAATGGCTAGTTTGTGTTACAATGACTGATTAAGTTGTCTTGGTACACACGGAGGTAAGTGCAAGCTTCAACCATAAATACGACAAAATTTAACGAAGAATTGTACTGACAATTCCAGAAAAAAACGATTTGTGATAACCAAAAATGTCACCACTTTAAACTACAGCACTAGTGCACTTCCTCACGAAAATTACCAAAATCTAACGTGACGTACAGTTTACGTTTGTATACAGAAGAACCATGCTTTCCTGCCGGAGTCTCGTCTTTTTTGCTCCACGCGGGCAACACCCAAACCAAGGATGGAAGTTTACACCACTACTAGAACAGTCTGTTTGGGGCAGGATTTTCTTCTTTTTGTCTCATTCGAGATAAAGTTTTACTCGGAGACAAGTTGCCAGTTAAAATAATAATAATAATAGAGCATACGTATCACTACGCCTGTTACGTAAGATGCTAATGCCTTGCCGGACTGTAAAAAAAAAAACTGTAGGAAAGGCAGTGCTTTTTTCCCCTCTTGACCTACAGTTCAATATTCTTTAGGTTCGTTAACTACATAAAACACACAGCATACAATAAATACCAAGATAACGTTTGCAAGAGATGGCGTTTAAGCTGAAAGAAAAGTCCAAAACACATCCACACCCGGCCTTCTCCTCCCCACCCACTAATACCAACACTCCTATTGGTTACTACTGTTCTCACTCAGCTCGCTACGCATTTTAATTGGACTAAAGCGGCTGTCAATCCTGTTGGACTTTTAGCCGGGCCTCTCCGGCCTGCACACATTAAGAGTCTGGCGCAATTGTCAAAAACACGAGGCCAACTTCTGCCCATCTGACATCCGCCCTCTTACCAACAATATTAAATAAATACTGATATAAACATTAGCATTTGATATAAAAACACAAGAGCAGGCCATCAATACAACCCTAGATGTACTAATTTACCGAGTCATTATGAACCTTTATTTCCTTATCTCTATTCATGCGAAAAAGGTCTCCAGTTCGTTTTTTCCCGTTTTCAATGTAGTTAGCAGCCTAAAAATGGAGAAGCACGGGTCACCTAACCAACCGCAGAGCTGCAGTGCCTGAAAAGAAGATGCAATAAACAACAGCTGTCTCATCATCATCAACGCAGCATCCACACTTTAAAGGGCAGAAAAGGCCGCTTACCTGCGTTCCGCATGCATTCACTCCCAACTACGACGTCAAAAGTTGAAAGCCCCACTTGGCTCTTCCGCGTGACACTTTTCACGTAGGTTATTCTTTTACTGGTACTTTTATTACTACTATTGTTATAATAATTATTATTATTGGTTTCCCGTACACTCGCTACACACATAGTGCAGCAGCACGACCGGCGTGACAGTACGAGTGCGCCAAACGCCGTGCGCGCGCTGTTTGCTTAGACGCGCGCGCACGTAAAACATACACGCGACTGTTCAAAACGGTTCCGCTACAAAAGAATTCTTCAGCTGCTCAGTTAAATACGTTTATAGGGAAGGGCAATTATGAACAAAAAATAATGTGTGTTTCTGCATCGTAAATTCTGTATTCCATTTCGCACTTTTATACATGTTTTTATTTAAAACATTGGCACTATCAGGCTTCACTTCCCCTCGCGTTACCCATTAATCAGTTTCTATGCTAAGCGAGAGCTGCTCGTCATCATAGCAACACACTAGAATGATCAATAAAACGAAATATTTTATACGTGTTGCTTTAGGGTAATGCTTGCTAAAAGTGCTGTCTGTTAAGAAGTACAAAATGTACATTTATTAGGGATGAAGATCAGCTTCATACGCAAACGCTGTTTTCAAACATTAAATTGAAAACCACTTTAAGACATCCAGTCCGCTTTGTCATGCTGGGATTTTATAAGACAAGCGCAACAGAGTAAAGCTACCTGTTGTGGCTCTGATAGGATGAATGGCAAGCAGACTTGTATGCTGATTGGATAATGCAAACTCCATCCGCGAAACAAATCCATTTAGGAGTGAAGCGATTGGCTCACGCTTATTCGGGAGGCGTGTATATATATATACCTGAAAGGGTTTTTTATAATCTTGCCGATGATTGGCTGAGAAAAAAAAAAACTGCTGAATTCAAAATCAATAAAGTGAGAGGGATTGCTTTTACTTAATTAGATTTTTTAAATTCTTTTAATAATCCACAAGTGGAAAATGTGTTATGTTTCTTACTTAACATTATAGCAAAATAGCACAGGCATACAAGTTTTATCTTGTGCAACATTAATTGGTAATGAAAATACAGTATACTCCCAAAATATTAAAATAAAAATATATCCAAACAAGCAATACCTGAGTACAAATAATAATATGAAAAAATCCATCTAAAATAAGTTCTAGCTGTTGTGTAATAATTTACACACCTGTACATGAATTAAAGGATTAAGTGAATTGGGATTCATTTAGTTTACCCAGCATTTATGTGATGTACATTAAATTTAACTTATGAAAGCAATATTGTAGTTCTATATTTCGATTGTCATTAATTTGGGATTAACTTTCAAGTGTTTTTATATCTTTTTTCGTGAAGGTGGTGGCTTATTCAATCTAAAATTAATCATGTGTATTCAAACTGTAAGCTTTGCTTCAAATGGTTGCAATGAGATGTGAGTCATACAAAGAGTTTTTAAAGTAGAAATTAAGAATACTAAATTGACTGCTATGAATTAAATTAAAGATAAGTTCTTTGTGTATAATTTAACTACCCCAGCTATGGTCGGCTAACAGAAAAAAATTCAAATAACATCTGATTTTAATTCAGACTGATGTAGATATGGATCATAATGAATTTTATAAGCAATGCTGGTGTTCACGATAAATCCATTTTATACTGTCATCTTTAAAAATTCAGGAATAATGTATAATGGATATTGGGACAACTAAGCTATTAGTTTACCAAGTGAGCTTGATGTATTAAATGGTCTATTCTCGTTTGTCAAATGTCTTGTAAATGTATTCATGTTTGCCTACCAGACAGCCACTTGTCAAAGTTTCTTTCAACTTTCTTGTGTTGATATCAATTATTTCTTGAGTAATTATTTTTATATTCAGACATATACTCAGATAATGATTTTAAAATAAATATTAAATGCATATTTTATTTGCTACTTTTAAGCACCTGAACTAGAACAGAAAAGAATCTTTTTTTTGCCTCAGGCTAATACTTACTTGCCGTGTCCAATAAGGCAGAAGCATTTGCAGCATGACTTCCTTGAATCTGCTCTCCAAAATTTGAAAGCGGGTCCTGCAATATTAACTATAGTTGACCACGAGCATCAAGTATTTGTGTAGACTGGAGCGAGCCACAGAAGGATCAAAAAATGAAACTCCAAAAAAAGGCAAGTAGTCATATATGAAATAGATTAGTTAAGTTGCCAAATCTGAAACAGAAAAAAGTCATAAATGTGAATGAAACCTTGAGATAAAACACTAAACATACAGGAAAATCCAAACATAAGACAACAGAAGCCTGTTAAAAATAAAATAAAAAGATAAAAATGCTGTTTCACGGGTGAAACAAAATCCTCTAGCAAAGCCACCTTCTAAGCTCCCCCAGTTTATGTCTATAACCTTTCTTTCTGTACAGTAAGTTTTATGCAGTAATAGCCATGGGTGTAAGGGGACAGTGGCAGATGATATGCATGGGAAAGGGTTGCAGATGGAGCTGTAGGCCATTCCTGACATTATGCATCCTAACCTATCTTATGCTTTAATATAAATGGAAGAAAGGATGTGTGAAACATCTCTCTGTGGGGTAAGTGATCACTGCAGAAAAGGGTGTACACTTTTTATCTCATGAGCCTTGATTCAGCTTACACATCCCTGGCTTCCAGTCTGACGAGCAGATGCAGGGCACCTGCCTGAGCAGAAACAAATTGTGTCCCTTGGCACCTGGTTGTTATTCTGGAGACCAACCAGATCCACCTGTCCCATTTACTCATTAGTGAATCCTCTTTCTTTGAGGTACATCCAGTATCTCTCAAAGGCGAAGGCTTTGTAAGTGTGTTTATGAGAGTCCTATTGGGAGACACTGCAATACATAGACATGCAAATGCAGCCAGAGACTGATCATGCATGCTAGTATGTCTTTTTGTCAGTAACGTTATACCTGATACCTTTCAGGGTTAAGTGGAATAGCTTATGAAGATGAAATGTAAGTAGACATAAATGTATTCCAAATGGCTGCTGAAAAAATATCTCTCTATTATAAAAGAAAATCTTGATATGAGACTATTGCCAAGAGATTTTTTCAAGTCCCGCAAGACGAGACTACTGCTAAGAGATTTTTTCAAGTCCCGCCCTCCTCTCAACCATTTTCAACCATGCCCACGGTCCTTTCACCTCTCATTCGTGTGAATGCTTTTTTCAGACACAGATCCTGCACTCTCAGCTCTTATAAATTTTTACGTTTTCCTCACTTTAGGTGCGCAATAAAAGAAGACTTATTAGGTCCAAATCTTATTGAAGAATTTCATCCCGAAGAGTTATCAACAGAAGAAATGAGTACACGGGCAATCCTAGCACAGAGAAATGATCAAGTCAAACGAATTAACGCAAAAATTGTTAATCGGTTACATGGCAAATTAGTTAAATGTGTATCAATAGACTATGCTGTTGAAAAATTCTGACATGTAAAATTTTAACAGGCGACAAGAAAGGTAATGTAGTACATCTTCCGTGGATAACATTAGACACCAAAGGAGATCTTGATATGCCATTCGTATTAAAACATTTACAGTTTCCCATTAGAATAGCTTTCGCTATGACAATTAACAAATCACAGGAACAAACAATCAAAAAAGTCGGATTATTTATTAGACAGAAAGAAACGATATTCACTCACGGGCAGGTATATGTTGCGTTGTCACATGTAAGTCCAAACGGAATCAAAATTCAATGCGATATTGATGAAAAGTTAATTAAAAAAAATTGTTTTTACTGAAGTTTTACAGTAAAAGGGTAAGTTTAAAAAGTATTTGCATATTAATTTCAAAGCCAAACGGAACAAAAACATATTATGCAATGAATACCTCTAACGCAACATGAAACATAATTTTCTTTCAATTTATTACATTTTACTATTGATTACTATGGTTAATTACTCACTGTAATGTAAAATAGTCTATTATGCATATGTAACAATTCCCATGAAAATAACAATCTGTTTAAATTGTACATCCGCTTCCCCATACGCAAGTGGCAGATCCGGCAAAGTGGCTCGGCCCGGGGGTTGGCGAGTGAAGCGAGCAGGGGCAGAGCCCCCTAGTTATTTAAATTAGACAGAAATGTAATTTTTTGTTATGTCTAATAAACTGATAGGTGATACTTTATTAAAACACTTTGTCAATGTGAATGTAGAATATTTATAATTACACCTAGTGACAGTTCTTTTTGCATGTCATGATTGTAGTACACAAGATTTCGTAGTAAAAAAACGTACATTTTACGTCAGTCTGGACATTAGATAGATAGATAGATAGATAGATAGATACTTTATTAATCCCAAGGGAAAATTCACATAATCCAGCAGCAGTATACTGATACAAAGAAACAATATTAAATGAAATAGTAATAAAAATGAAAAGAATTAAAATAAAATTAATGTTAGCATTTATTCCCCCGGGTGGAATTGAAGAGTCGCATAGTGTGGGGGAGGAACGATCTCCTCAGTCTGTCAGTGGACCAGGACAGTGACAAAAGTCTGTCACTGAAGCTACTCCTCTGTCTGGAGATGACACTGTTAAGTGGATGCAATGGATTCTTCATGATTGACAGGAGTTTGCTTAGTGCCCGTCGCTCTGCCACAGATGTTAAACTGTCCAACTTTACTCCTACAATAGAGCCTGCCTTCTTAACAAGTTTGTCCAGGCGTGAGGCGTCTTTCATCTTTATGCTGCCACCCCAGCACACCACCGCGTAGAAGAGGGCACTCGCCACAACCGTCTGGTAGAACATCTGCAGCATCTTACTGCAGATGTTGAAGGATGCCAACCTTCTCAGAAAGTATAGTCTGCTCTGACCTTTCTTACATAGAGCATCAGTATTGGCAGTCCAGTCCAATTTGTCATCCAGCTGCACTCCCAGATATTTATAGGTCTGTACCCACTGCACACAGTCACCTCTGATCATCACAGGGTCCATGAGGGGCCTGGGCCTCCTAAAATCCACCACCAGCTCCTTGGTCTTGCTGGTGTTAAGGTGTAAGTGGTTTGAGTCGCACCATTTAACAAAGTCTTTGATTACTTTCTGTACTCCTCCTCCTGCCCACTCCTGATGCAGCCCACAATAGCAGTGTCATCAGCGAACTTTTGCACGTGGCAGGACTCGAGTCATATTGGAAGTCTGATGTATATAGATTGAACAGGACCGGAGAAAGTACAGTCCCCTCGGTGCCCCTGTATTGCTGCACACAATGTCAGACCTGCAGTTCCCAAGAGCACATATTGAGGTCTGTCTGTAAGATAGTCCACAATCCATGACCAGGTGTGATCTACTCCCATCTCAGTCAGCTTGTCTCTAAGGAGCAGAGGTTGGATGGTGTTGAAGGGCTAGAGAAGTCCAAAAACATAATTCTTACAGCACCACTGCCTCTGTCCAGGTGGGAGAGGGATCGGTGAAGCATATAGATGATGGCATCCTCCGCTCCCACCTTCTCCTGGTATGCGAACTGCAGAGGGTCGAGGGGTGGCGGACCTGTGGCCTCAGGTGGTGAAGCAGCAGCCGCTCCATGGTCTTCATCAGATGTGACGTCAGAGCAACAGGCGGAAGTCATTCAGCTCACTAGGACGTGATACCTTTGGGACAGGAGTGATACAAGATGTTTTCCAAAGCCTGGGACTCTCCCTGTTCCAGGCTCAGGTTGAAGATGCTGTAGAGGACTCCCAGTTCCAACGCACAGGCCTTCAGCAATCGTGGCGATACACCATCTGGACCCGCTGCTTTGCTGGCACAAAGTCTTTTCAGCTCTCTGCTCACCTGGGCTGCTGTAATTGTGGGTGGGGATGTCTCACCTATGCTGGTATCAGCAGAAGGATGGTTGGAGGATGCAGTACTCGAGGTGAGAGTGGGTTACTGTGATCAAACCTATTAAAGAAGTTGTTCATTTGGTTTGCTCTCTCCACGTCTGTCTCGATGGCGGCACCCGCTTGAGCTGCAGCCAGTGATAATCTTCATCCCATCCCACACTTCCTTCATGCTGTTGTTCTGCAACTTCTGCTCCAGCTTTCTCCTGTACTGCTCTTTCGCCGCCCTGAGCTGGACTCGGAGTTCCTTCTGCACGCACTTCAGCTCATGCTTATCACCACCTTTAAAAGCCCTTTTCTTCTGGTTCAAAAGGCCCTTGATGTCACTTGTAACCCATGGCTTGTTGTTAGCATAGCAGCGTACTGTTCTTACTGGAACTACAATGTCCATACAGAAGTTGATGTAATCAGTTGTGCATTCAACAGCCTCTTCAATGTTCTCACTATGTGATCTCAGCAATATATCCCAGTCTGTAGTTCCAAAGCAGTCTCTCAGAGCCTGCTCTGCCTCAGGGGACCACTTCCTGAATGAGCGTGTAGTTGTAGGTAGCGCCCTCACTCTTGGTTTGTATTGAGGCTGAAGCAGAACCAGGTTATGATCTGCTTTCCCAAGCGCAGGCAGCGGGGTGGCACTGTATGCGTCTTTAACGTTTGCATATAGTAGGTCGATAGTCCTGTTTCCCCGAGTGTTACAATCCACATACTGGGAGAAGGCAGGTAATGTTTTGTCCAGCGTTACATGGTTAAAGTCTCCAGCGATTAGCACAAGTGCCTCAGGGTGCTGCGTTTGTAACTTAGCAACTGCGGAATGGATGATGTCACTCGCCATCTCCGCGTTTGCTTGAGGGGGGATGTAAACAATAACAGCAATTACAATAAGTTACTACATTTTTTTCTATTTTTCTCTTCAATCAATGAAAAAGGGATAGCTACATGAACACCTAGTCTAGCTCTTCACATTTCTCAAAGTCATCAGTAATTGCAGTCAAGCAGAATTGTTTTAGGTAAATTGTAAAACTCGCAGCCTTTAAAGGGATTGGCCAAATGAGATTTTGTGACAACTTAGGTATTGGCCAATTAAATACATATGAGCTTTTGTTATACCATCTCTATCTCTCTATCCACCTTCTCTGCCCCTTTTCAAGTTCTTAATCCAGGTAGTAAATACCCTGGCCAACAGCATTTGATATCCAGCCCTAGACAGGGTGCCTTTGCTGAGAGCTGGTGTGAAAGATGGTGTTTGGTTGGCTCAAAGGGCTTTACATTCAATCTATGAGATAATATTGATTATTCATGCTTGCAGAGACACGGTTTGAGAAGTTCATGTTGTGTGTCTCATTCAGCATGTAGTTAGAAAACAGGTAAGGCATGAATTATTTATTCATTTGTTCCCTTTCAGGAGTTCGACATACTCAATCACACAGACTCAACAGTTAGGCTAACCTGCACATTGTAGGGTAGTGAGAATAAACCCCCTGGATTTAAACCTAGGACTGTGGAGGTGTGAGGCACCAGAGGTACACACTGTGAGTGAGAGAAGAACACAGAGAGATGGGAGGTGAGAGAAAGGACTTTGGAGGTGGTAAAGGTAAAGGTTCAACAGCCTATTAGTTAGGTCAAGTGAGGCAGAAAGGGTCTGTCCATCTTTTATTTGTCAATGTTTGTTGTCTATTTTGTTTATTCCTGTCCTGTCTTAGCTTTATTAAGGACAAGCACCATTACTAATAACTGTCCTCCTTGGTGTTTTTTTTCATTAGATAAGGAAAATTGCTGAAAGAATTTTCCCTACTGCTAAACAAGCTATACTTTGATTCGTATGTCATCACTAATCCCAATTCAGGTGGTATGCGAACTGCAGAGGGTCGAGGGAGTGACGGACCTGTGGCCTCAGGTGGTGAAGCAGCAGCCGCTCCATGGTCTTCATCAGATGTGACGTCAGAGCAACAGGCCGGAAGTCATTCAGCTCACTAGGACGTGATACCTTTGGGACAGGGGTGATACAAGATGTTTTCCAAAGCCTTTGGACTCTCCCCTGTTCCAGGCTCAGGTTGAAGATGCGCTGTAGAGGACTCCACAGTTCCAACGCACAGGCCTTCAGCAATCGTGGTGATACACCATCTAGACCCGCTGCTTTGCTGGCACAAAGTCTTTTCAGCTCTCTGCTCACCTGGGCTGCTGTAATTGTGGGTGGGGGTGTCTCACCTATGCTGGTATCAGCAGAAGGATGGTTGGAGGATGCAGTACTCTGAGGTGAGAGTGGGTTAGGGTGATCAAACCTATTAAAGAAGTTGTTCATTTGGTTTGCTTTCTCCACGTCTGTCTTGATGGCGGCACCCCGCTTCGAGCTGCAGCCAGTGATAATCTTCATCCCATCCCACACTTCCTTCATGCTGTTGTTCTGCAACTTCTGCTCCAGCTTTCTCCTGTACTGCTCTTTCGCCGCCCTGAGCTGGACTCGGAGTTCCTTCTGCATGCCCTTGAGCTCATGCTGATCACCACCTTTAAAAGCCCTTTTCTTCTGGTTCAAAAGGCCCTTGATGTCACTTGTAATCCATGGCTTGTTGTTAGCATAGCAGCGTACTGTTCTTACTGGAACTACAATGTCCATACAGAAGTTGATGTAATCAGTTGTGCAGTCAACAGCCTCTTCAATGTTCTCACTATGTGACCCCAGCAGTACATCCCAGTCTGTATTTCCAAAGCAGTCTTTCAGAGCATGCTCTGCCTCAGGGGACCACTTCCTGAATGATTGTGTGGTTGTAGGTAGCGCCCTCACTCTTGGTTTGTATTGAGGCTGAAGCAGAACCAGGTTATGATCTGCTTTCCCAAGCGCAGGCAGCGGGGTGGCACTGTATGCGTCTTTAACGTTTGCATATAGTAGGTCGATAGTCCTGTTTCCCTGAGTGTTACAATCCACATACTGGGAGAAGGCAGGTAATGTTTTGTCCAGCGTTACATGGTTAAAGTCTCCAGCGATTAGCACAAGTGCCTCAGGGTGCTGCGTTTGTAACTTAGCAACTGTGGAATGGATGATGTCACTCGCCATCTCCGCGTTCGCTTGAGGGGGGATGTAAACAATAACAGCAATTACAATAAGTTACTACATTTTTTTCTATTTTTCTCTTCAATCAATGAAAAAGGGATAGCTACATGAACACCTAGTCTAGCTCTTCACATTTCTCAAAGTCATCAGTAATTGCAGTCAAGCAGAATTGTTTTAGGTAAATTGTAAAACACGAAGCCTTTAAAGGGATTGGCCAAATGAGATTTTGTGACAACTTAGGTATTGGCCAATTAAATACATATGAGCTTTTGTTATACCATCTCTATCTTTTTATCTGGTGTGAAAGATGGTGTTTGGTTGGCTCAAAGGGCTTTACATTCAATCTATGAGATAATATTGATTATTCATGCTTTCAGAGACACGGTTTGAGAAGTTCATGTTATGTGTCTCATTCAGCATATAGTTAGAAAACAGGTAAGGCATGAATTATTTATTCATTAGTTCCCTTTCAGGAGTTCGACATACTCATGCACACAGACTCAACAGTTAGGCTAACCTGCACATTGTAGGGTGGTGAGAATAAACCCCCTGGATTTAAACCTAGGACTGTGGAGGTGTGAGGCACCAGAGGTACACACTGTGAGTGAGAGAAGAACACAGAGAGATGGGAGGTGAGAGAAAGGACTTTGGAGGTGGTAAAGGTAAAGGTTCAACAGCCTATTAGTTAGGTCAAGTGAGGCAGAAAGGGTCTGTCCATCTTTTATTTGTCAATGTTTGTTGTCTATTTTGTTTATTCCTGTCCTGTCTTAGCTTTATTAAGGACAAGCACCATTACTAATAACTGTCCTCCTTGGTGTTTTTTTTCATTAGATAAGGAAAATTGCTGAAAGAATTTTTCCTACTGCTAAACAAGCTATACTTTGATTCGTATGTCATCACTAATCCCAATTCAGGTGGTTCGTTGTGTGGTGGTTGTGGCAACGAGCTAGCAGCGCATGCTCCCAACCTCTCTCTCTACTAGTACATTGTGTCTTATAAATATAACTTATAAGAATTAAAAAAAAAACATGAGTCACTTTTCTTCTGGATTTCATATCACCTAAAGTTCTTTTTATTCTGCAACAGTGGCAAACATGGCAGAAAAAGGACCAAGAGGTGCAGAGGAAAATATTGTTTGTCAAAAAATAAATCAGAGGTCAGTGCCATAAAATTCAAAGAACCAAATCATTAATCTCAAAACATTACTTAAAAACTGAAAGTCCAAAAAATGTAGAGTAGTGTCTCCTTAGGTGAATTTTTGAAAAAAAGCTTTCTTTGGAAATCCAAACGTCTGGATGCTAAAATGACCACAGCACACGCTTACATTGTTATAGGAAGCACTCTGGACCCCCTGGAGGTAGCAGCAAAGGAAAGAATCAAAACAAAACCGAATGCCATTATGGCCAATGCTGCACATCCTCTCTGTAACACACTAACACTGAGGACTTTCAGACAACAAATCATTCAGCAGAAGTGTGTCAAGAAACGCAACTGCAACTCCTTTATACAAACAGCAATATGCTTGTGTAATGCCTTACTGTGACTGTGACGGCCATGTCAGAAGTTTTCTTTTTGTCATTCTGACCCATGTTCAGAGCATAATGTGTGTGTGTGTGTATTTATTTATTAATCTATCTACATATTTATGTATTTAATCATTTGAAGAGCTTTTGTAAAAAGGAAAATTTCTCACTGGGAACAAATAAATCTATCTATCTATCTATCTATCTATCTATCTATCTATCTATCTATCTATCTATCTATCTATCTATCTATCTAGTCATGCTAAAGACAAGACGTCCAGGAGTTAAAAGGTGGCAACAGAAGTCATAGCTAAAAAGAAAACAAACAAAATGGTGGCATCCATAATAAACAAAAATAGTGATAAACATGTCCAAAATAAAAAATGAGAAACAAAACAATAATAAAAAGGAATTATTCAAAGTCATAGGGATTGTTATAACATCCAGAAACATAATCACTTTGAAAGCAGTTACACAAGGATGAGCAGAAGACGTGTTAACTGCGGACAAAAGTGACCCATGTGGAGGTGGTTTTACTGGTATTGAAGAAGACGAGGTTAGTGAAAGAAAGGAACAAGTCTCTCTATTATAATAAAAAAAATCCTAGGACAAGACAAGAGTTTTGAGCCTAGGACGAGACATGACTTTTCAGAGAGACACTATCAAGTCCTGCGAGATGAGACTTTGTGCCAAGAGATTTAGTCACTCCCCGTGCCGGAAATAAAAGACAAAGAGCAGATGACAAAGTAGAATGTCGTAAAGAATTCAAAAATGTTGGCGCGATACACATGTACAGCAGGTTAGAGATAATGAAAGTACTAAAATTCGAAAGTCTCAAAAAAATTATAGTAAAGATCGCATTAGCACTAAGAAACGGAAATTATTACTTGGTGAAATAACAGAACAGCGAAAAGAGATTGAATATATTGTTTGGATTTAAACTTTAAGTTGGAGACTTATAGATCGTCTAATTCGTGTTGCCATCAGGGAAAAGTAATGTTTCTTCCCAATGAAGAAGTGTATCTGCGAGAATAAAAAGATTTGTTGTTTGGTGAAAGTGAGATCCAGATATGCGAGCGGCAGAGACGCGAAGTGGCTGGCACATAGCGCAGGCAGAGGGGGTTGGCGAGCAAAGTGTGCAGGGGGCGAAACCCCCCAGTTTACATTAAGTAGTCAAATAAGAAATAATTTAAGACATTCTGAAGTAAAAGGAAGAGGTTATTAACTTTAACTTTAAAAAGCACTACAAAAAGGAACATTTTATTTAAAGCTAATAATGTTAACTCAAGAAGCTGAAAGTGAAGACTGTTGACATCAAGGTAACTATAAATCTGCTTAACAGAGCTTTTTAAAATGTTTTTGTATTGGTGGTTAACTGTTGAATGGATCACATGAAAACAACAAATCCTTCAGATGGCAAGAGAATTGATAGAGGATTCATTTTTGGACTAAACTTTGATATCGCTGAGGACACATTAAAGAAGGTGGCATCATTGCGCAGAAGGTGGCATTGTCAACATCACATTACCCAGGGGACTTTGATTGTCACCTGCAGAACAAAGACCTAACTGGTCAGCAGTTAGGATATGTGTACTTTGCTCAACTACTGGTTCCTTTCTTGCACCAGATGCTTGTGGAATATAATCTTAAAAAGTTAAAATGTTATAAGGAAAAGACTGTGGGGTTTATTCATTCATTCTTTTATTTTCCACCGCTTATCAGAAACTGGGTTGTGGGAAAACAGTCTTAGCAGTGAGGCTCATACACTGCTTTCCCCAGCCCACTTGCCAACTCATCCTGTGGGATCCCAGTGGTTCCCAGGCCATCTGGGAGATATTATCTTTCAAGCGAGCCCTGGGTCTTCCCTGCACTCTCCTCTCAGCTGGTTGTATTCATAAAACCTCACAGGAAAGCCACCAAGAGGCATCCGTGTCAGATGCTCGAACCACCTTAATTGGCTTCTCTCAATGCTGAGGGTCAGCGACTCTACTCTGGGCCTGTCCCAGATGACTGCCCTTCTCACCCTAACTGTAAGGGAGAGCCCAGCCACCCTGCAGTGCATCTTTTATTTAAGACAAGAAGGAATAAGTAGTTCTATAGAGCAGATTATTTAGTATATACATGTACAGTCAGACCACATATCTTTCCATTGCTAAAGTGTTTTAGTATCTGTAGGTTTGAACATTATTGAATTAATTGTGCAAAGACATCTCAGTCACAGCCATGGCAAAACATACAGTATATGGTGGCCTACTGTGCATTTGCTAAAAGAGAGAGAAGAGGATGAATATTTAAGAGCAGCTGTCATTATACAAAGATATTGAATGTTCAAAAGTAAACATAATAGACAATTAAAGAGTTTTCAGGGGACATACAAATGAAGACTCCTGAGAGTGTAGTTGGCGAAAATAAATTTGACTAATCTGAATACATTTTGGAAGAATGGAACGATGAAAAATATCTTCCACCAATGTTGTGGACCTGTTTATTTTTGAACAGGTTTAGCAGAGGCGCCTTCCAGGACTGAAGCTGCAGCCAGTGGTACACATTATAGTCCAGAGTCAGGCCGAAAGATGCCCTGGTGGATTATGCACTAGCCATGGCAACTTTGATGTCCTTGTCAATGATACCAGGCCACCACCAATGGGAGGCATCATGTTCTATATATGGTTTGTTGCTAATAACTATGGAGTGATGATCTGGGTTAGACCCCGGTGTGTAAACTGGAAACTCGGATTCGTGACCTTTGAGGGATGGAATAGCTGTAAGAACTTAAGTTTTGCTACCTTGATCTCTTTTGGATTTATTTTGAATTCAGGAACTGATCAAGAGCATCACATACAGATGTATGGATGTATATTTTAAAATTATATGTTCTTTGCTGCTTTACGAGTATTTTAGATAGATAGATAGATAGATAGATAGATAGATAGATAGATAGATAGATAGATAGATAGATAGATAGATAGATAGATAGATAGATAGATAGATAGATAGATAGATACTTTTTAACCCAAGGGGAAATTCACAATACATGGAGCTGCTGGAAAGGCTGTCACTCGCGGCAGCCTGAGTCAGCATCTAAGTTTGTGAATTGCTCTCACTACAAAGATTGCTATTTATATGAATAATGTAAAAATTGTGTCATACCCTCTGTGCATTTATTTCTGCATCATGTAAATAAGAGATGGATTTTACTTACTGCCCAGAGGGGACTGGCGGTCTCATGGTCTGGAATCCCTGCAGATTTTATTTTTTTCTCCAGCCGTCTGGAGTTTTTTTTGTTTTTTCTGTCCTCCCTGGCCATCGGACTTTACTCTTATTCTATGTTAATTAATGTTGAGTTATTTTCTTTTCTTACTGTGTCTTCTATTTTTTTATTCTTCATTATGTAAAGCACTTTGAGCTACATTTTCTGTATGAAAATGTGCTATATAAATAAATGTTGTTGTTGTTATATTTGAGGAACATTTGTAGGACAGATTGCCAAACCTGAAATATAGGCTACTAAAATTTGTCGACTGCCATTTTGATTATGAATTGATAACAATGCACCATGCATTAACAAGCACTTTACTACCAGGTTGTTTTTTTTTAGAACTGAAAAAAGCATGTTAAAATATATACCTGTTACCTGTAGATGAAATCAGGTACACTTGAATTTAAACATTTAGTGTGAGTAGAAAATAAAGATAAAGTGAGCGGAAATTGGGTAATTCTGAACAATTGAAGTGCCCTGAAAAACTGTGTAATGGGATGGAATTTCTAGTTAAATCCATCCATCAAAATGTGACTGAAATGACAATCCAAAAAAGGGGAATCAATGTTCCTCTCTGAAATTGCCTTGAGTTTGACTTACCGTTCATTACAGTGTGAGTGCCACCATTGCACTGTACGTGTCTGTCTCACTGCGACCAGTAACAAGGGAAAGGGACAGACTTGGAGGCGTCAATGGAGGGCTGAGCCACTTCTGCCACAGCTTCCTTTTTATGGCACATTCAAGGGTGGCCACCAGCAGGAACTCTTTATTTTTGCCCCTAACGTTACAAACGTTGGTTTACCTGGAAGCACTGCACAATCTATATATGTTCTACAACACAATGGTATTATTTTTGCTTTGAATATTGTGGTGGATGGCCGGCTGCTCAACCCGGCCAGGATGCCCATAGAGGAGAAAGATGGGGGAAAGCAGCTTCTGAGGGACACTACTTCCCCCCAGACAACAGATGGAGATGTCCCTGCAGCATAGCAGTACCCCAGATTCCTGCAGGGCATCATGGGATTTTGAAGTTCAGCTTCACAGCCCTGCTACCGTGGGTGCAACCAGAAGATGCCGCAGGGAGAACCTTTATTTTCTGTATAGTATACACCCAAGTCATGGGGATGGAAACACAGAAGTACTTCAGGGCTGAAGAAAAATACAATTCTTCATCTGACCCGGAAATGCAGACGAGTCATGTGGCCGGAAGGACAGAAGCACTTCCGAGTCAAAGACTATTTAGAGGACTGGTGGAGACCCAGCAAGCGAGCTGGAGTTGGGAGGAGTGTGACGGAGCTTGCTGGGAGGTGTTGTGGAGAAAAGTATTGTGTTTATTTATTATTGTACCAGTAACGGCGTACTGCACGATAATGTGCAGTGAATACGCTTCACTTGAGCATTCCTAGTTTTCATACCCTTTCTCTGTCTCTGTTTAGCATTCGTTTGCTCAGAGGTTGGTGCGCTTGCTGCCTCCTGAGCAGCTCTTTTTTTCTCCACCCAAGCAACCTGCTGCTTCTCTTCTTTCATCAATATCTTTTCGCGTTAAACCTGCTTAAGTTAGTTTTTGTGTTGCAATTACTTAGTATGTTTTATTTCATTTTTCATTTAAGCTGGCACTTATAAGTCTTCAATCTGCCTCAAGAATGATTAGCGAAGGTGGTAGGGAATGAGAACAGCGCCTATACGCATGCGCCGCACGGCCGCCCTGCTGCGCGCTGCCGAGAGTTGATTCTACAATAAAATAAAATAAAAATAAAAAGAGTAATAAAAATCATCACCCCGAAAGCGGATAGTAGACGCCACGTAGTATATGTGTACCAAATTTCAAGTCAATAGGTGAAACGGTTTGCGAGCTACAGGTGATTTAAAATCCTGGACAGACAAACAAACAGCCACGGTAGCGTATTATATAAGAAGATTGCCTGTTTGCTGTGGCTGGGGTGCTTTGGAGGACTTTGGAGGGAAAAAAGAATAAAAAAAAATACTTCTTGGTGCTTTTACCGTGTCAGCGTCTGTCTGTTGGGTCTAATGGGGCGACAGCGACCCCTGGTGTTCACAATATTTAAATTTCATCCCCAAGGTAAAACGTTCACATGTCCACCCACCACTAGTTTATCATTGGCTGTGTTTCAATAGTCAAGTAGCTGCCGGTGTAATATTTCTTGAAAATTTGTTTCAAATTAAAATTGAAGTATCATGCATGAAATTATTTAACACGTGTGACGTGTCGTATGTGAAAAACTCAATTTCTATGGAAACACACAGCCGTAGAGCATGTGCAGATGCCCCATAATCAGGTTTACTTTGCAGACAAAACCAGGAATTTGTTCTCCACTGGTTTCTTGTTCAGGTGAGGCCAAAGCTGATATACTGAGTTGCAGATCAGGGTGAAATGAAAAATAAACATTTTGCCCATATTTATTAAAAGGCCTAAAATATTTTCTGCTAAATTGTTGCAATTTCCCACTTTTACAGTAGGTGGGAGTAATAGTCCTTGCTGTGTGCCCCTTCTCATTAACATGTCTGTCTGGTTTGAATGCAATTGTGCTTTGCAGCTCCTCAAGGCGTTTATGATGTAAATGTACACATAAATTGCACAGCATTAAGTTTTTAACAGCTTCCTAAAAACAAAGACTTCTAGTAAATAATTAGATCAAATACAGAGAAACCATTATATATATGCATTTCAGAATCTCACATTGAACTGACGAGACTGATTCCTAGCCACCTTAGATTTCATTATAAACTCAAGTTTGTGTTTTGTCACCATGTTGTGGGTCTACATCCAGTGTTACTAGGAATTCATCAAGGGGCGGATATTTGAACATGTGGGGAGGGCAACTATGTGCCAGAATAAGGCACGTGGGCACTACCCACACCCCACTTACCCCCCACTACCACACATAGTCACACCTCTTCCTTACTCACAGTACAACGGTATACTCGTCAGTGACATTATAAGCATGATGGCAATTGAGCTTTGAAAATGGTAAGACGCCTCCATGAAACGTCACTACCATATTCTGTCCACTAGGTGGCGACAAAGATTTCTATGAAAAGAGGGCTGGGGTCCTCCACAAAAGACAGCTTATGAGGCAGGTCTTAGTGCTTGAACCTGGAGAGTTGTGCTGGGTTCAGAAGTCCAAGAGGCACCCCCTGCAGTGGGGTGTTAGAAAGGTCAGAAATAAAATAGTGGGCTCATGAGCAGATAGATAGATAGATAGATAAGAAAGTCATATGATAGATAGATAGATAGATAGATAGATAAGAAAGTCATTATATGACAGATAGATAGATAGATAGATAGATAGATAGATAGATAGATAGATAGATAAGAAAGTCATTATATGACAGATAGATAGATAGATAGATAGATAGATAGATAGATAGATAGATAGATAGATAGATAGATAGATAGATACTTAAGAAATATTAGAACAACAATAGAAACAACAACACCCCTCAAATACATATAAGAATTCAGAAAAGAAGAAAAATTCTGCCTTGGTTATAGATTAGAGTGGAGTCTAAATGAGGCATTATGCAGGCATATTGTTGTTAGCATTGGACAGCTACAGTTGCATTTCTTGACACACTTTTGGCAAATGATTTTTTTGGCTAAAAGTATTTAATGTTAAGTGTGTCAGAGAGAGGACTTACATCGTTGTATATAATGAGCATTAGTTTTGTCTTCATTTTCTCCTCCACTGCTACTTCCAGTGGGTGAAGAGCGCATCTTGCAACATAGCGTGCCTCTCTTGAAGTGATGTTTCCGGCCCTACACAATACAGCGTAGTAAATGACCCTGGCTGTCACAGAGTTGCAGAATATGTAAAGGCTGTCACTATACTCATTAAAGTCTCTTCTGGCCTTTTTCTGCATAGTTCCTCTGTGTCTTAATAGCGACCGGATGTAGAGGCTTTTCGATGAGGCAAATGTCAATACCTAATTCCTTAGTTTTACTGAGGGTAAGTTACAGACAATTCTCTTTGCATGATGAAACAAAGTTCTCCACCTGACTCCTGTACTCTGTCTCATCGCCTTTATCAATACAACCCATCTGAGGACTTCTGCAGGTAACATGACCTGATGTTATATTTATAGTCTGGGGTGTACAGAGTGAAGAGAAAGGAGACAGGACTGTTCCTTGTGGTGCTCCAGTGTTGCTTACATCTGTATCAGAAGCACAGTCCTTGAGTCTCACGAACTACAGTCTGCCCAACATGACACCATAAGCTCATCCACTTGCATATCTCGGAGTTTACCCTTAACAGGGATGGCTTTGAAGGCACTAGAAAAATCAAAAAATCATAATCCTCAGAGTGCTGCCAGCTTTGTCCAGGTGAGAATAAGCCTTGTGGAGCTGACAGATAGCAGTAATTACATCTTCCACTCCAACTGTTTTCAAGTAGGCAAACTGCAGTGGGTCCAAGTGGTCTTTAATATGAAGACTTATATATTCCAGGACCAGCTTCTTAAAAGTCTTCATGATGTGAGACATACTGTAACAGGCACTGGTCTGTAGTCATTACTTGAAGTGGCGCTTGACTGCTTTGGAACTGAAACAATAGAGCAGTGGCCCTTTCTGAAGACTCAGTGACGGACCGAACAGGTGATAGAGGACACCATAAACTCAGCGCGGGCCTAAAGAACTCCAGAATTGACTCATCTGGTCCCGTGCTTTCCCAGTGTGTAGTCTCTGCAGTTGTCTCAGTTTTGGACAGCCCATACTGATAGTCATAGGTGGATTCATCACTGGCCATAGTAGTTGAAGTGGTAGGAGCTGTTCATGCAATACTGATAGTATGGGTTTTGGGTACTGACCATTGGAAGATGGTGGTGATGGTGGAGGGAGGAAAAATTTAATTTAAAAATTGGTTCATGAAGCAAAAATGTACTAGGAAAGTTGTGAACTCCATCCGTGCTGCCACAGGAAGCCAGTTAAGAGACTGAAGAAAAGGAATATTAGGAGTGAAAAGAGTAACAGAGAACACCAGCGTAGAGCAACTGCATTCTGGAGGTGCTGATAGCAGCTGAAGGAACTTCTGCCAGGACAGAGCCAAGATAGTCCAGCCAAAGACAACCAGTGGCCCAACAAGGAGTTGTGGGGTATACAAATGTAGCCCAAAAAAACGTAACACATGAAAGCAAATTGTTTCCTCACAGATGATGATTAAGAAAAACCGTGGACCTGGCAACACTGACTGAGATGGAAATGAAATCTGTGATGGCTGGAGATGTCGTGTAATGTGACAGGGCCTTAAGAAATACAGTGAAAAGAAAAACTCATTGACCCAAAGCTGAATCTTTGTATTTCCTGCCCTGTCCCTTTAATCAGTGCTATTCCTAGAAATATCATGAAATAGTTTTGACTACCTGCGGTGGCTTGGCACCCTGCCCAGGATTAGTTCCTGCCTTGTGCCCTGTGTTGGCTGGGATTGGCTCCAGCAGACCCCCCGTGACCCTGTGTTCGGATTCAGCGGGTTGGATAATGGATGGATGGATAGTTTTGACTAAAAACGGACATAAAGACAAATGAGCAAGTAGATAGATAGATAGATAGATAGATAGATAGATAGATAGATAGATAGATAGATAGATAGATACTTTATTAATCCCAAAGGGAAATTCACATACTCCAGCAGCAGCATACTGATAAAAAACAATATTAAATTAAAGAGTAATAAAAATGCAGTTAAAACAGACAATAACTTTGTATAATGTTAACGTTTACTCCCCCGGGTGGAACTGAAGAGTCTCATATTGTGTTGGAGGAACGATCTCCTCAGTCTGTCAGTGGAGCAGGACGGTGATGGCAGTCTGTCGCTGAAGCTGCTCCTCTGTCTGGAGATGATCCTGTTCAGTGGATGCAGTGGATTCTCCATGATTGACAGGAGCCTGCTGTGTTAAATTTAAGTGTTTAATTGTTTAATTTAATTGACCATTGGAAGATGGTGCTGATGGTGGAGGGAGGGAAAATTGAATGTAAATGATTGGTTCATGAAGCAAAAATGCACTAGGAAATTTCAGTAGATATCCAGAGGGTCATGCATTGACTTGTGTCAGTAAGTGTGGACTGATGCTGCATCCAGGATGGCTTCTGGCCTTCTGTCCAAAACTTCAGTGACCCCCACTGACTTTACTTGACCCTAAATAAGATAATCAGATTATAAACTGAATTGATGAATTATCGGTCCTGAATTCCCTCTTTGTAAACGTTTCCTTCATGTTTTTAAATAATGCCAGTTTTTTTTTTTTTTTAACATCCTGTTGTCTTTGTAGAGTTGGTGGTTCTCTCAAGTCTGGATGGACTTTCTTCCCACATTCCTGTTTGGTTGCCTGATGAATGTCATTGGGCCCAGTGGGATTGTGGGAGAGTGCGAGGATGTGTCCTGCAGTCGGCTGATGGCCAGTTAAGGGTTGATTCCTGTCTTTTGCCTGAACCTTCTGGGACAGACTGCAGTCCTTATGTCTTTACCACAGGCTTACTGAGTACTGAAAATGACCAAGATGGAAATGGATGGATGTCATTAACAGATGGGTCAGTCTGGAGCAATCCCCAAATACAGAAAGACACCTAGCCAGTCCAGGGTCTGCTTCAAACAGATTATTTGAACAGTTTATTGTTCAAAATCAAATAGACAAGGAAAGGTGAAAAAGAAGAATCTAAAACTACTATTAGTTATTTAGCAGATGTCTTTATCCAAGGTGACTTGCAAAGCAAGTTATAATACAAAAATGATTAGAAGAAGCAAGCATCAAGGCAACAGAGTGCAAGATAAAAATAAAACTGAGCAAAAGGCAGTACTACCACTATTACTACTACATAATTAAACTAGAATAAGACGATAATTAGTATCCAAAACTCTTTGACAGCACAAGGCTAGCTATTCTGTAGAAGAGAAACGGAGTAATTCAGAAAAGGTGCATTTTCAAAATGATTACATTTGGTGCATTTCGAACAGACAAAAGAAGATCATTCCACAGCTTTGGAACAAGAACAGAGAAGCATTGTCCAGTCTTGGTACGTCTGCCATGAGGAGGGACAGTCAGCAGACAGCTAGGGGCAGAACGGGGACTTCTTAAAGTGACATACAGAGAGACGAAAGATTGGAGTTATGGCGGAGCCACAGGAAGCCAGTTAAGGGACTGAAGAAAAGGAATATTAGGAGTGAAAAGAGTAACAGAGAACACCAGCGTAGAGCAACTGCATTCTGGAGGTGCTGATAGCAGCTGAAGGAACTTCTGCCAGGACAGAGCCAAGATAGTCCAGCCAAAGACAACCAGTGGCCCAACAAGGAGTTGTGGGGTATACAAATGTAGCCCAAAAAATGCAACCTGTGAAAGCCAATTGTTTCCTCACAGATGATGATTAAGAAAAACCGTGGACCTGGCAACACTGACTGAGATGGACATGAAATCTGTGATGGCTGGAGAAGTCGTGTAATGTGACAGGGCCTTAAGAACTAGAGTGAAAAGAAAAACTCATTGACCCAAAGCTGAGTCTTTGTATTTCCTGCCCTGTCCCTTTAATCAGTTCTATTCCTAGAAATATCATGAAATAGTTTTGACTAAAAACGGACATAAAGACAAATGAGCAAGTGTTTAATTGTGTTCAGTTGTAGACGTCTTTGGAATATTTATGTTTAATCAACCATTTTTCACCCACTGCTCCTTAGTAAGCTTTATGTGAGTACAGCAGATGAACATATTTCTGAAAATTTCTGGATTGGTTCCTGCCTTGTGCCCTGTGTTGGCTGGGATTGGCTCCAGCAGACCCCCGTGACCCTGTATTCGGATTCAGCGGGTTAGACAATGGATGGATGGATGGAGATGTATTTCATTTTCAAAAAGTGTCTTGCATACGTACAGATAGTAGAAATCTCTTTAATAAAAGATATTGTGCAGCTGACTTTCTCAGCAGCCTCCACTCTTAGCCTTGCCTAATTTAGTATTAACAGTGATCGGACCTGCGCCATCATTTTGTCAAGCCATAAATTCAGCGCAGAGTACAACTCACTTTCGAAAAAGAATTTGGAAAGAATGTTAACCATTTTACTTTTCAGCAAAAGGATGGCTCATCATTTTCTCAACTTTGTTTCACTTTTTATGTTTTTTCTCTAAGGTGTTAAAGAGAAGCAAAAGCAGGCAAAGTGGCAAGTAAATTAAACCAGAAGTCCAGTTGAGCTCCAATTAACAAACAGCAGCCTCCTCTCATGCAGGACCTCGGGACTTAAAGCCACTGGCATAGGAAGCTGCATACACTTTGACTTTCACATTCTACCATTTGTCCATTATTTTAATTTTATAACTTATTTCTAATGTTTTTGTTGCACAGTAAATCTATAAGCTATGGTGGACACCATAATTGTGTAAATCTGTTGCTCAGGATGCATTCATTGAGCTAAACCTGCACATTAGCCAGGTACGGAAATCTGCATCTTTAGGGTCCAATTCAGTTGCATCCATATGTCATTCTTTCTTTAGCTCCGACTTAATTCTTCTGCCACATAGAACGTATGAATTAAATTGGTGTCTTCTTCAGCATTATTTTATAGTTTGCAGAACAATTGTATTCTCATGAAAAGGCTAAAAAAGCTAATTATCTCATCAACATGTACTCTATGTAGCTAATGAAATTTCACAGTGGCTATAAAATCCATACTATATATAAATATACTGTAGTAGTATACATATGTAAATATAGAGTGCCCTCCATAATGTTTGGGGCAACGAATGCCTATCAGATTTAAATCCAATTGAGCAGGCCTACCAGAGGCTGAAGAGAAAACGTATCGGACAAACCCAAACATAAGGGTGCCCTGAAATGGGGAACCATGTAGAAAAAGTGCTGTCATGTCTACATGGTGTGACATGGTTTGACATTTTATACTGTGGCATAGAGGGGGAAATAAAGAAAAATGTGTCCCAAACATTACAGTGGGCACAGTGTGTGTATATGTATATACACACATATGCGCCTCGGATTCCCACAGGGCTGTATGGGACTTGCTAAATTGTCTCCTCAGCCCTGCTGGGTTCCATGGATGCCGTCAGGGGGAGCTGCAGAGCCCTACTTTGGGCTTCCACCACACCTGGGAGTAATTCCAGAACATCCCACAAGCCACCTGGAATACTCCCTGGTGCAGCTTAAAATGGAGCAAGAAGAAGAAGGAGCAAGAAGAAGAAGAAGAAGAAGGAACAAGAAGAAGAAGAGACAGTGTAGTGTGCCTGAAAATAGCAGAGCCAATACAAAGAAACAATGCCAGTGTTCAAGGCCTTAGTACTACAGCGGAGCAGCAAGCCTGTTGTGGTGGCAACCCTAGCATGTAGTGGTGAACACCAATGTAATGGATGCTGTCATGATGGAGAAAGAGGCTTTCCATGCCAAGTTAGCAGAACTGTCTCCAGATACAACTAGGAAATATGGGAGGTATCAGCAGACTGAAAATGTACCGCTGAGATGGACGTAAGGTCCATGTAGGGTGAATTTGGTGAGGATCTGGAAAATGACCTTCAGATTACTTTGAAGAGACAGTGTCCTGACTGTTCTCAGCAAGGGTGGGAAAATATTCACCTCCACTGTAGATATTGTCAAGAGGGGAGAAGAGCTCTTCCTATTCCTGAAGGATTTACCCTCTTCTGATGGAGGCAGTGCCAGTATGGGTTGAGATCGGGACAATTCCTGTGGCTGACATTACTGCTGTGCTTTGAAACTCCATAGTGGCAGGATCACAGGAATTAAAGAGATTGGGTTGCAAATGCTGATGTCATTGTATCCTGCAAGCATACCTTGGTTAAAGCATACCTATTCAGTGTTGCATGGAAGGCATAGTCAGTAACTGGGAACTAGTAGAGATTAGCAACATTTTTACAAAGGTGGATGTTCTATTTGTTAAAGGCTCACACTCCACACTCCAAAAGTTCTGGGTTGGCGATCAAAGGAGGAATGCAAGGAGCCAAAATAAGATCCTTGCGTAGCATAAAGAAGGAGATCAGCAAAATGGAGTAGCCTTGGACCAGGGAGATTGCTTCTCCAGATCGAGACAAGCCAGTTCAGGTGGGTTTGACATGAGGTGTGAATGCCCCTCGGCACCTCCTACAGGGTCCAACCCCTTGAGAGAATATGTAAGACACACTGGAGCAATCAGGGACCATCTGGGAGTTCCCAGGCTACGCTACTCCTGAGGTAACCTCATGGCTGTTGAATTCATTTCCAACAACTTGATGCTTCAGACACCAGCTGCTCCAGTTAGTTGCTCTTCTTATTGATTCGGCGGCTCGGTCTCAAGTGGATTTACTTCACAAGTCTTTGTGCGAGTTGCTCATTCAATCTTTATTTAGCCTTGTGTCTTCATAGAATTTGCATAGGTAACTTGTTTTCTGAAACTGCACAGCTCTTGATCAATGTTGTTTGAAACATCACAGAAAAATATTACTCTTCAAATTCTTATATGAATTGCAAACCAGTGATTCTGTTTGAATGAGCCATGTTCAAAAGAAAATATTTTAAAATAAAGGATTACCAATTATCATCCAATATTACAGGGAAAAAAAAGGACTTGGTGTTTTTGTATGCATTGAAAATTATTTTCAAGACTTCTTTCCTTGGATGGCTCTCCTTTACTTTGCGGTCATAGCTTGCCTTTCAAAGCTATGGTTTGGTTTAAAACTCTTCTACACACAAGTCATTTCACAGGCTGCTTTGTGGGGCCAACAGAAGGTGTCATGAGGCTGTTGTCTCACAATGCCAAAATGCTAAAATTAGAATAGAGCCACATTAAAAAGTAAACTTTATCTTTTATTCATCATAGGAGTGTGTGGGTGGCTATTCTGTACTCAGCGGTCAGAGCAGTAGTTGCTTCTGGATTTAATTAGCACATAAAAGCCACAAATGTAAAAAAAAAAAAAGGGACAGAAAGAGAAGCGTCAAGGATGACAAATAAACCAAAAAAAGACAAAAAATAAAATTATAGATCTCAAAAGCTCAAAAATAAAACTCATTCTACTCAAACCTTTCATTTTGAAACAAAAACAAAGAAGACATTCAGCAATCTTTACAATATCTTGTTTTGTTTTATTGCTATTTACGAAACAAGGGGTTGCAGAGGAAGGAGAAAAATAAAATGGCAATGTTAAGCCTACTCCCAGGTACTTGTAAGTACATGTGAAAATCTGCATTATTTACATCAAAAAGCAAAAAAGCATCCTTTTATATATATATATATATAAAAAAACAGCAGCAAAATAAATTGGAGCTGCAAGTGCAAAGAAATTAATCGTCACTCGGTCGCCAAAGCCACATCTCTTGCGTACAAACACAATGAATTGTCGTCCATAACAAAATCTCACACTTGCAAACGCTGTCAACACATCTCCTTGGTAAGATTTTACACTCATACAGGTTATAAACAATAAAAAAAACAAACAAGAAGAAATATATATATATATATATATATATATATATATATATATTGAAAAAAAGTGGTTTCTTTGTATTAAAACACAAAAGGCAGCCTATGACACCCCCTCTCTCTCTCTCTCTCTCTTTCAGAACATTATCTTTAATTAGATGTTATAATTTATATTGTTTATGGCTACAATGTACAACATTCTAAAGAGGGGCACTTCTGTGGCATGCGCTAGAAACCGGCCCACCCACACCTCAAACTTGTGCACGTGCTGAGCTGTGCATTGAGCAGACCGATGCTGCTGTGTTGTGCGAACTCGGCTAGCAGGCCTGCGATTGTCGGTGAGCTACCTTCTTCTACGTTGTCATTAAAAGTTAACATTGCAAATTTAATAACACGCCTGGGCCAAATTAAAGAATTCAGAAATGAGTTTTGAAATGCAACACATGCAAGATGGTTTTTCAAAATGCAGATTGGTTGCGCCAAGTGAATGATCAGCCTCCAATGTTACGAAATGCATTAGAATGACAGATAATGGACTGAGAGGTTTTTTTTTGCTAGTGATTACTTTATGAAAATGGAAAGCCTGACGCGAGTAACTGATTCAGGCACGGCTCACTCTACTGTAGGCTTTCCTCCCAGAGTTTATTTGTGTGTACATCAGAACAGTTTAAACGTGCTACTGTTGGCCCCCCATGCACAGGAGCAAACTTGGGAGTCTACACATACGGGGGTTCAAGCTTAGCTGGAAACAACACTCTGTCAAATTACGTCAAGTTGTAATTGAATTTAGAAATCACTCAAACGTCATTTAAAGAGGAAAAGGCAGCACACTTTCCGAGAGTCAGTTCATGAAAATACATAAATGCTTGTTAAGAGGAGGCCAAGTCTGAAAGCCACGATATTATAAAGTAAAAATATATATATATATTATAATACAATCAATACAAAATTTCATATCTGACAATTGTGAGCATTGTAACGTAATATACATAAGAGCAATAGAAAGGCATAGGGAAGAAACACACCCCTTAATCCTTTGAGGCTTCCAAGAACTAAATCCAAATCTGCCACTGCGGAGCCAAGCCCTGTATAAATAAACACAGTTTTATCTTTAAGACCATAGCTTTAATGGTGGAAGCTGGGGCTGTGGCCAGAGTAGGCAAAAAAAAAAAAAAGATTACAATAAACCATTCGTTAGAGGGAGCATGACTGGCTTACCATAAAGTCCTGGCAGGAGGAGAAAGAGACAGAACACGTGAGGCTATAAGTGAGCACCACAGACCAGCCACATCTATAAATAACAAAAGAGCATCGGGGAACAGGCGGCGAGCCACCAGAAGCACCACATCCACACAATGTCTGCTTTCCAGATTTCTTGTGCGACTGTGTGGTTGTGCAGTTTCCTGCCAAATCTACCTGATCTGCAACGACAGATATTCTGAGGAGCAGTGTTGGCGTGTGGACCACATAAGCTCACGGGCACATACACAATAAAAAAAACCATCAAACGCAAACTAAATACAACCACGCGCTTTAATCCATAGAACAGCTGGAGGTGTGAGTGTGTGTGTGTGTGTGTGTGTGAGAGAGAGAGGACACACGACTCCATCTACTGCACACTGAGCTAAAGTGTGCGAGTACACAAGCGGCCACCGCTGAATCGATAAGGATTTAATCGCCAGTTTCATATGCCCATGCAATCGTTAGACGTTTCATTATTTAGCAAATTAGTGACAATATTTTAAAACGGCATTTCTTTCAATTACAAAGAAATCATCCTCAATATGAAAGGTGGTGTATGTTTGGTAAAAATGTGAGTAATTGAAATTCTATTTTTTTTTTTTTTCAAAAAAGTACTCTTTGCACCAGTTAAAATAACTAAGAGTATGTGCAGACCTTTGGGCGATGTTACACCTTGGCAGAACCTCTTTAAAGTACTATGCTGGTTTTGGATGATTATTTGATATTTCAAGGAATTACAAACACAAAAACAAAACTGTACAAAGTACAAAAAAAATGCAAATACAGCGTTGACTTCATATGTAAAATTATAAACAGTTATTTCTTTTTATTATTAATCTATGCTTAAGAGCAGTGTGTGTGTGTGTAGGCAGTTTCGGTATCAGTTACAGACATTTCTTTGCATACTAACTGATTTTTTTCTAACATTATTCAAACTGTATCATTTACAAAATGTACACATGATAGCTTTTCTAAATGTAACAAAACCAAAACAAAAAAAAAGTTATGATTCAAGAGTGTCAGCCAGTAAACAAAATGGACATTTTTAAACGAACTGAGGTATGTGACAGGCAGGTTGCCACCATGAAGTATTCTTTAAAAACTTAATTGAAAAATTGAAAGGGAAAACACATGACTATTAAATTCAGGTTATGGTGTGCACAGAAAACCGAGTGGGGATAGCAGAGTAACAGTAGCCTGAGGAGGTCGAGCACTGGGCGAAAACGAGTTTACATGTTTAGTGCAGACAAAGTCGGAATGACGGCCTTAGAAGGCAAATCAGTATCGTTCAGCAAGAAAGGCGGCGATGACCAAAAGTCGGGAAAAGACCTAAAATGATAAGAAGCTGTGAACCCAACAGAAATCCAAAAAAAAAAAAAAGGAGAGACCAAGTAATTATCTCACAGAGACAGCCACTTAACCAGCATACAGTAAGTCAGTTTGATGACGTTTATCCAGCAGAGGAATATCTTGGATTTTGAGATACAAGCTTTTTGTCATTAAATTTTGTATTAGTCTAGTAAGGTGTCAAGATTTCGGCTGCCAGTAGTAGAATAGTTAAATATTAACATTAAAACAAAATAGCATCCTTTAAAATTAAATAAAATTAAATTAAAAAGAAACAGCTTACGTTCATAGAAAACAGAACAGAGAAATTAAAAAAACAAAAAAACAAAAAAAACAATGCTAAAAGAACACAAAAATCAAATGAAGATGTCAAGGGGCATGCAGAGAACACAGTGAGGCTTGCTAGCATCGGACAGAACATTTGTTTGGATGCACAATCAGACAACTCCCGTGATGAAACTTGTGTCTAGATGCACGATGAGCATGCGCAGGAATGACATCTCCTTCCTTGTATTCTCAAAAATGATGCGCGGGTCGTCCGACTGGCAGCGCAGGCAGTTGGGAGCCATCACCATGGCCAAGTTGTTGACATCCATCTTGGTTTTGCTCACATTTACTGGTTGTGCGAAAATCTGAAGGCAGACAGAAAACACAAGTCATTAAAAACGAGTTAGGGTGCTGTGTTTGAACGCAAAACTCGTTATACGTTATTCCTTTTGAACCAAACAAACTCGATGGACTGAAGGAATGGCTGCTCTTGCTTGCGCCCATTTGAATGTGTGATCAAACGCACGTTCAGCGATGCTGCAGTGACCCAAGGCGGCCCATCACTATGGTTATGAATGCTGTGTGCACATTGGTACAGCCAATTTAATAACGTGCTGCATTTTACTGTTTGACACAGTTGTCTGATGTTGTTACATTTATTTAATTCTAAAAAGTCACGCATGCACATAAATGCCTTCAAACAAGTCAATAACATTCACTTTCTTGGAGGCGTCCTGCTGTTACATAAACAGCACATTCTAATGGAGCTCTGGCCTGCTTCATCTTCTACACACATGCTTTTCTGACGCAGGCAGCGTTCAGCATATTTGATGTCAAATATGGAGGTCCCGTTTGAACATTGAACAGTCTAGTGAGGTGTAATGAAATAATAATGTTAGTGTTCTGCCCAGCTGTATGGCCTCAAGTCAAAGTTGCCTGCATCTTTCTAGTCTTGCACCTTTGACTTCCACATCCTCTAAAACACTTTGTAATGAAAAGCTCACCATTAATAAAATGTGCTGTAATCATTACTAATTCCTTTGCTGTCACACATCTGCTTCAGATGGCAGGACCTTTCCCCAGCTAAGCAAGCACAAGAATAAAACACACACACTTTGGCTGTAAATGACATAAACAAACAAGAGTTTCGGTTTACCTGTAAGAAATGGATGAGGTAGCAGAGGACTAGCCGATTCAACTCTGGCAGGGCCTGCACCACATCGATGGCAGCCTCTGG
Source organism: Polypterus senegalus (assembly GCF_016835505.1). Lineage (NCBI taxonomy): Eukaryota > Metazoa > Chordata > Cladistia > Polypteriformes > Polypteridae > Polypterus > Polypterus senegalus. Next base: position 55,558,010 of record NC_053167.1, on the reverse strand, counting down.
GTTTTCATAGTTGCTGATGCACTGCTTGTAAAAGTTTTGAGGAATCAGAGGTTCTTCAAGCTCGCGGTACCACAGTTTCAACAGGGAGGCTAGAGAATACATGTAAAATAAATAAATAAATAAATAAATACTGTCACACAACTCAAAAAGGGGTCTATAGCCGGTCAAGCTTATTTACTAAAGAGCTTAGATACCTGTGTGCTATGAGTTAATCTTCCTGGGGGCTTTTTAATTATTAAGAGGGCCACACAGTGTTACAACTTTACCATAGCCATTGTAATTAAGTTAGTAAATATAGACAGGCCGACTTTAGTTTCCTGTCAAAGACGAGTTTTACAACAGCTAAGTACAAGGTGATCACATTAGGGGTCTGATTTGATAAATGTACCAGGTTATGCAGGGACTAAAATGAATGTCATAACTGAGTTATAGCTTAGACAATTAAAACAATTGGCATTCTTATAATAACAGCACAAGTAGCTGTGGCATATGGCCGGTCGTTCATCCCAGTCAATAACCCCAGGCTGCCAGATGGAGCCCTCCTTGCAGCATAGAGGTGCCCCGAATGCCAGCAGGGAATTATGGACAATGAAGTTTTTATCCACAGCCCTGCTGGATACCACGGGGACTGCTAGAAGGTGCTGCAGGGAGGAACGATTGTTTTCCCTACAACCCGGAAGTGCGTCCTAGTCACATGGACAGAAGAAATGACGTGCTTCCGGGTTGAAGAAAAGGAGTTTTTTTTATCTGGCCCAGAAGTGTTACCAGTCACGTGAACAGAGAGAGAGAGAGAGAGAGAAACACTTCCAGTTCAAGGACTATAAAAAGGACTGTGGGAGATCCCAGGGTTGAGCTGAGTCGGGAGGAAGGGTGGCAACGTGTCTGGGAGTGGAGGATTGTTTATTGTATTGATTATTGATTGTGGTTACTGAGTATAGTGGATTGGAGGGCTCTTTGTGCACTATTGAGTTCAAATAAATTAATAATTTGGACTTTTATCTGGCGTCTGATCTGAGGGTTCAAGGGGATGACAGCACCCCCTATCTGTCACATAGCAAAAACAATATAAACTACAGCCACTCAATTGATGTTCTACACAGAAGGAAGAAGAAGAATAATATCATATTTTCTGTTTGTCTAAGCTAGAAAATATTTATAGTATATAAAATTCTATTGTTGTGACAGAAGTATTCACAAATCTTCAAAATTCTTTATTTCCATGATCATATCTTATAACTTAACACTGATCAGTTTAAACACAAAATGGCCTAAATGAGGCCTAATCTGTATGCACATTTTATAAGAACATTGCTCAGACACTGTGAATGCTAAAATCCTACAACTGGCAAGAGGATGAACGTATTATTATGTAACGGATTCAATTTGCATCTTCTTGGTTATGCATCAAAGAACAAAATAGGAAATATATCTCAAGAAGTAAAATTTACATCTAGAAGGGAATGCACAGCTCCTCAGCACAACCAGTAACTTCATCTTTTAAACACATATTGTAAGCTAACCACTTTGTACATGGCTGACTGATTAAGCCAGCAGCCGTACCACATGCACTTCAGAACAGGTCATCCACCTGAAGCTAAGCATGTTCAGGCCCGGCCAGTACTTGGGTGGGAGACCATTTAGGAAAAGCATGGGTTGCTGCTGGAAGAAGTGCTGGTGAGGTCAGCAAGGGACGCTTTACCTTGTAGTGTGAATACTGAATCCAATGCCCCAGGACAATGATGAGGACATTGTGCTGTAAAAATGGTGCCATCCTTTGGATGAGACACAACACTGAGGTCCTGACTCTCTGTGCTCATAAAAGATCCGTGGACATTCTTCATAAAGAGTAGGGTGTATCCTGATGTCCTGGTTGAATTGCCTACCGCAGCCAAGTCATTCTGGCCCCCTAATCATCCCCTAACCATCTCTCACCCCTTCACCGCCTAACTGCTGATGTGTGATGTGCATATGGGTACAATAATGGCTGCTACTGCATCACCCAGGTGGATGCTGCACATTAGTTGTGGTTGAAGTGGCTCCACACTCACAATGAGCACTTTTGAGTAGTAAGAAAAGGACTATATAATGTAAAGAATTCTTGTTTCATACTTCTCTCACCATTTGAACAGCCTACACTGTTGACACCTAGCAGAAGATATTAACAGACTCATGTGGTTTTTACCAAACGCTGGTCCACTCAATAGAATGAATCTGGGATTCACCAGACCAGCAGATATGAATGTTCTTTAGCTCACTTCAATGTCTCGGGCTGGAGAGAAGCTTGGTCCACCATTCATAAAAAGGTTGTGCGTTGGACTAGTCCTACTTCAGTAATAATTTACTCAGCTGTTACTTGTCTGCCTGTAGCCCATCTGTCACCCTGCACAATTCCTTTCATTCTCTGTCAGCTTGTTTAATCCAAAGTCTGTTTTTGACCACTAGACAGCTGTTGGATTTGTTTTTGTTCTTTATTTCGCCTTATATAATTTCTCGTATTAGGAATTTGTTAGTTTTCGCATAACCCTTGGGGTCAGAGCACAGGGTCAGCCATTGTACAGCACCCCTGGGTCAATTGAAGGTAAAGGGCCTTGCTCAAGGGCCCAGCAGAGTAGGATCTCTTTTGGCAGTGACGGGGATTCGAACCGGCAACCTTCAGGATACCAGCGCAGATCCTTAGCCTCAGAGCCACCACTCCACCCCAATTGGGTCCATTCTCAATATACCCATGACAAAGTAGTGCATAAATGCCCCTGAAAAGTTGCTGCTCCTTATACCCTTATGAAGATCCATCTGGTGCCCAGGGTGCATAAGATTCATTAAACAAAAACCTGAAAATCTTTAGGCTGTTCCCACTCTGACCAAAACACATGCTTAATCTATTGCTTTCCGCTTTAAACAGCATGGTCAGCATATATACTGCTGTCACTGATTATGTTGGAAGGGTAGGTGCCCCAAAATAAAGTGGTCATTCAGTATGTGCCAGGTGCATGCTAGTATTTTTTATTGCCCAAATAAAAAGACCCCACGCTTAACGGCTCCAAAGCCCAGCTGTAGAGTTGCTCACTTTCAAGCTGAACACCCATAATGTTATAAAGTATATTTCTAAACTACAGTATGCACAATAAAGAGTGACCTTGTTAAAAGATGATGACATGTTCATTATTAAAGTATAGTTTGATATTCATATACAAAGGTTGTGTTGTTCATGACAAGCATTTCAGTAGGTTACAGATAGTTCTATTTATTTTTGTGGAGTGCTTTTCACTAAGTACAGGCTCAGTGTTGGCACATATTTACCACTACTAAACTATACAATATTTACAGTACATACATAAAAAACATGTTCAAATTTTATCAGCTCAGTCACAATTAAGACATCTTTTTTCATTCTTATTCATCTAATTTAGCAGATTACAATGTAGCCTAAATTAGAAACGTGTATTCATACTTCTTAGAAAATGATGAATAAAAAACATAAACATACAGTGCATCCAGAAAGTATTCGCAGCGCATCACTTTGTACACATATTGTTATGTTACAGCCTTATTCCAAAATGGATTAAATTCATTTTTTTCCTCAGAATTCTACACACAACACCCCAGAATGACAACATGAAAAAAGTTTACTTGAGGTTTTTGCAAATTTATTAAAAATAAAAAAACTGACAAATCACATGTACATAAGTATTCACAGCCTTTGCTCAATACTTTGTCGATGCACCTTTGGCAGCAATTACAGCTTCAAGTCTTTTTGAATATGATGCCACAAGCTTGGCACACCTATCCTTGGCCAGTTTCGCCCATTCCTCTTTGCAGCACCTCTCAGGCTCCATCAGGTTGGATGGGAAGCGTTGGTGCACAGCCATTTTAAGATCTCTCCAGAGATGTTCAATCGGATACAAGTCTGGGCTCTGGCTGGGCCATTCGAGAACATTCACAGAGTTGTCCTGAAGCCACTCCTTTGATATCTTGGCTGTGTGTTAGGGTCGTTGTCCTGCAGAAAGATGAACCGTCACCCCAGTCTGAGGTCAAGAGCGCTCTGGAGCAGGTTTTCATCCAGGATGTCTCTGTACATTGCTGCAGTCATCTTTCCCTTTATTCTGACTAGTCTCCCAGTTCCTGCCGCTGAAAAACATCCCCACAGCATGATGCTACCACCACCATGCTTCACTGTAGGGATGGTATTGGCCTGGTGATGAGCGGTGCCTGGTTTCCTCCAAGCGTGGCGCCTGGCATTCACACCAAAGAGTTCAATCTTTGTCTCATCAGACCAGAGAATTTTGTTTCTCATGGTCTGAGAGTCCTTCAGGTACCTTTTGGCAAACTTCATGCGGGTTGCCATGTGCCTTTTACTAAGGAGTGGCTTCTGTCTGGCCACTTTACCATACAAGCCTGATTGGTGGATTGCTACAGAGATCGTTGTCCTTCTGAAAGATTTTCCTCTCTCCATAGAGGACCTCTGGAGCTCTGACAGAGTGACCACCGGGTTCTTGGTCACCTCCCTGACTAAGGCCCTTCTCCCCCGATCGCTCAGTTTAGATGGCCAGTCAGCTCTAGGAAGAGTCCTGGTGGTTTCGAACTTCTTCCACTTACGAATGATGGAGGTCACTGTGCTCATTGGGACCTTCAGATTTGTGCCTTGAGACAATCCTGTCTCGGAGGTCTACAGATAATTCCTTTGACTTCATGCTTGGTTTGTGCTCTGACATAAACTGTCAACTGTGGGACCTTATATAGACAGGTGTGTGCCTTTCCAAATCATGTCCAATCAACTGAATTTACCACAGGTGGACTCCAATTAAGCTGCAGAAACATCTCAAGGATGATCAGGGGAAACAGGATGCACCTGAGCTCAATTTTGAGCTTCATGGCCAAGGCTGTGAATACTTATGTACATGTGCTTTCTCAATTTTTTTATTTTTAATAAATTTGCAAAAATCTCAAGTAAACTTTTTTCATGTTGTCATTATGGGGTGTTGTGTGTAGAATTCTGAGGAAAAAAATGAATTTAATCCATTTTGGAATAAGGCTGTGACATAACAAAATGTGGAAAAAGTGATGCGCTGTGAATACTTTCCAGATGCACTGTATATTGTTCTAGCTTTTTTAAAATTTTGCTGACTCAAATAAACATTTTTTTCCCCATGTACTCTCTATATTCAGTCAACCTGCAGACATCAATATAATGTGCTCTGGTAAGCTGGTGCAGTGCTCAATGATGCTGCCTCACGGGTCCAGCTTCCCGGGTATTTCCATGTGGAGTTTGCATGTTCTCTCCGTCTGCATGGATTTTTTGCAGGTATTCTTCTTCCACCCACATCCCAAAAACCCATGTATCAGATTAATTGAAGATTATAAATTGGCCCCTGTGTGTATACAGGTGTAAGCGTGACTGGGTACAGTGGTGGCTTATGCTCAGTGCACAGTGTTAGTTGCGGCCTTGTGAACAATGTTGTGTTATGATATAATTTAGCCTCATACATTTCTGAAATAAGCATGGGGGGAACCTATCAAAAATGTAAGCCACACTGTCTACTGCCTGAAGGCTGCACATGTAAGTTAAACTTATATAAAGCCATTTTTTATGTCTTGGAATAACTTTTGTGGATATTTAGAACATTAGAAAAACTTTTGGCAAAAACAGTCCCTTGCAACCCAAGAAGGTTTGCCAATCCTATCTACCTAATTTACCAAAAAAAAAACCCATCAAGTCGAGATTTGAATGCCCTTACTAATTATTTGGTCACTTATTCCATGTGTCTATGGTTCTCTCAGTGGAAAAAAACAACATTCTAACATCAGTGGAAAATTTGTCCTTAATATTTTAACTGGGTCCCCATTTTAAAATAATAGTCTCGATCCACTCTACTAATCCCCTCAATAGCTTTGAACACTTCAATCATGTCTCCTCTTAATCTTCTCTTGTTTAAACTGAAAAGGCTCAGCTCTTATAATCTTTTTTCATACTTCATCCCCTGTAGCCCTGGGATCAGCCTAGTCGCTCTCCTCTGGACCTTTTCTAGTGCTGTGTGGTCCCCGGCCGGACGCCCAGGAGGACGTGAGGAGGGCTTGTGCCTCCTCCAGACCACGAGGGGGCGTCCGTCCTGGTTCTGTTGGGGGCCACGGGTCGAGGGCATGGAAGCCCTACCCTGTAGGGGCCCGTGGTCACCGCCAGGCGGCGCCCCGATGCCGGCTTATCCCGTGTGGTCCTCGGCCGGGGCTGGAGCCCGGCCGGGACGCCTTGGAGGACCAGAGGAGGGCGTGTGCCTCCTCCAGACCGAGTGGGGGCGTCTGTCCTAGTTATGCAGGGGGCCTCGGGTAGGGGGCTTTGAAGCCCAGCCCTGTAGGGACCCGTGGCCACCGCCAGGCGGCGCCCCAGTGCCTGTTTATCCCGGGAGCCCGGCACTTCCGCCACACCAGTAAGTGCCGGGGGGAAGACGACCGGGAGAGACACGGACGGCTTCCGGGTGCGCAGCCGGCACTTCCGCCACACAGGGGTGTGGCCACAGTTAAGTGCCGGGGAGCAGCTGGAGCCCATCCGGCTTCCCATAAAAGGGGCCGTCTCCCTCCAGTCAGTGGTGGATGTCGGGAGGAAGCAGACAGTGCTGGAGAGAGAGAGAGGACGGGAGGCGGCCAGGAAGGCACAGAGACTGTGGGCCTGGACATTGGGGAAATCGGTGCAAGAAGGCACTGGGGGTGCACGTGAGCAAAACTGTTAATAATAGTGTTGTAAATAAACGGTGTGTGGGTGAAAATATGCTGTCCGTCTGTCTGTGCCAGGGCCAGCTTTCACAGCTGCTATGTCCTTTTTGTATCCTGGAGACTAAAACCACACACAGTATTCCAGATGAGGCCTCACCAGTGTGTTATAAAGCTTGAGCTTAACCTCCTTGCACTTGTACATTATATCTTATTCACTGGTTTGAGTTTTCACAGTATATTTCGTTTGTCTTTAAAGGAAATTTAGAACAATGTTGTACCTGGGATATTGGGGTCAGAGAGGTTATCTGGTATCTTCCACTGGTCAACTTGAAGCTTGAGGGCATTCACCTCATCAATATCCCCAGGTACCCTTAAAAGGAGAAATATTACACACACATTAACAGATAATAGTAATATAAAAAAGGCACAACAACATATCTATTCTTATTTGTCTATAAATTGCTGCTGTTATTCCTTACCTGAATATGCCCTCTGTCTGGGCACCTCCCAGAGCTAATACACATTCAGATAGCTGGATCTGTACCCAAGGGAGTTTGGTATTAGGGAACATTTCATGCTGACGTTGCATGATCTCTTCTAAAGCACTGCCAAAAAGTGAGGGGGTCAAAATTGCATTTTTGGAGTGGTCAATTTCTTCAAGAGTGGGCTTCCGTAGACCCTGTCAGGCAGCAAAGAAAAGAAAAGAAAACAAAAAAAAAACCATGACCATCAGTTTTGTCAATTTAGTAAGCAGAACAGAGAGAGGGGAGCAGGCAAGCTTGAAGATGGAACCTGATTTTAAAAGTAGGAATGGAAATGTGAAGGTCTGTAGAATAAATGCTGGCATCTGGCACACTTTTTTTCAGGAACCAGGGACTTTTTAGAAATGCTGGAACTTTTCTAGCATTCCAAATGCAGGAACTTGGGCCATTTGATGTTCCTGGTTCTTTTTTTTTAGCTACTATTCCAGAGTATGTGCTTTTTGTTCAACCAGGAACTATCGTGGGTGGGGCTCAGGTGATGAATTGTGTTGATTGATTGACCACAAACATTGGCGTCATCTTACAAAGCTGTTTGTGGTTTAGACTTTGGAGAGTTATTGGTGAAGATGCAGCATAACTCTTCATAGCTGCCTCTCTGGTGCGTTGCACCACGCACTGCATCAAAGCAATAATCTCTCCTATGAAGTGGTGATCACTTTGAAGAAAAGTTTCCCCTGTGATCTCCCAAACACACCTCACTTCGTATTGCATCACTCTTCTTCGCATGTCACATATTTTGCATAAAGGCTACAATTCCTGTTGTGTGGTGGGAAGGCAACATGCAGAAAAGTCAGACAGTATAAGTGGCCCAGGGCCTACATTGTACAGGAACTCATTCATTCTTAAATCAAATGTACCTGCAGTGGGAAAGTGCCTAATGTGTTTAATTAAATTCTAACCATACAACTCTTTCTTTTTTTATTTATTTTTAATTCCATGTACAACTCACTCATCATACAAAATATTACCATTGCATTTAACAAAATGTTGGTGGGGAGATGAGGAATAGCCTTTTGTAAATAGGATGTCATTTCATCACAGGTCACAAGAGCCTGCAAAGCTAAACATTCCAGGTTTTTAGTAAGTTTTGCTTAGTCTGACATATCAGGGGAGCTCAATAGTTCCTTGGGTCTGTAACATGCCCACCCAGGTACAGATTAGAGATTATAAAAGTTAAAAGGTCAAAGACCACTCATATCACAATTGTCTTTGCTCAAAAAGGAATCTGGCCAGAGAGCAGCAGTAGTCAAGTGGGACACTCCTACCTTCTTGGTACCTGAATATTCTCTCTCTCTCTCTATTATATATATATATATATACATATAACGTGGAACATTAGATTCTTGCAAGTCACGCACTACTTACAACTATTTTCAAATAAGACCACGGTCATCAAAACTCTCAGTCATGTAAAGGCTTTTAACAGACACAGATCCACTGCTCTCAGCTCATATAAAGCAGATAAGGATAATACGTTCTAGATGAAACGTCAACAACTAAGTGAAGAAGAAAGAGCAGTGCAGAGAAAAGAGACCCAAAAGCGATGGAGAGAAAAAAATGCAGATAAGAGAATATGAAAGTAGTAGAATTTGAAAGGCTAAAAAAAAAAACTATGGCACAATACACATGCAGAGAAAGCTAAAGAATATGAAAGCAGAAAAATTCGAAAGTATCAAAAAATAAAGTAAAGATCGCATTAGCACAAACAAAGAGGAATTATTACTCGGTGAAATAACAGAAAGGCGAATAGAGATCGAATATATGGACATAGGTGATATGTCAGAAGTATGGAAATATTGTAAGGCTTTGAAGTTTAAGTCAGAGACTTGTAGATCGTCTAATTCGTGTTGCAGTCAGGGAAAAGTAGTGTTTCTACACAATGAGGAGGCGTAACTGCAAGAATTAAAAGATTTGATGTTTGAGGAAAGAGAAATCCACAAACAGGTCAGTCAGTCAGTCATTTCACAACCCGCTATATCCTAACACAAGATCATGGGGGTCTGCTGGAGCCAATCCCAGCCAGCACAGGGCGCAAGTCAGGAACAAACTCCAGGCAGAGCGCCAGCCCACCGCAGAATCCACAAACACTACTGGCAAAATATGAGTCTACAATAATCTTCTCGCCTTCGCATCATTCAATGCTCAAAACGTAGATTTACACAATAATGGACCATACGCTATGAGAATCTGTGGTCCCGCAAAAATTAAAGCAACGACAAGTTTAATTTCGATGAACCACAATTTGGTCAGATGTATTTATGATCACGGAGAAGTGATGCAAATTTTAACAGGCGAAACGAAAGGTAATGTAGTATATATTCCGCGAATAACATTAGATACCTTCTTCACGAAATTTGGTAGGCGGCTTCCCTGCGCTAACCGAAACCGATGTACGTACTTATTTCGATGGTATGACGCCACTGTCGGCCGCCATATTGAACTTTCCAACGTCACAAATTTTCCAACTTTCCGTGTAGGTAGAAGGCTGAAATTTGGCAGGCTCATTCCTTACAGCTTACTTACAAAAGTTAAGCAGGTTTCATTTAGAAATTCTACGTGTAACGGTCATAACGGTCGACAACGTCCGCCATGTTGAACTTTCTTATTCCTGGCCCCATCTTCACAAAATTTGGTAGGCGGCTTCCCTGCCACTGTCAGCCGCCATATTAAACTTTCCAACGTCACTAATTCTCCAACTTCCCGTGTAGGTAGAAGGCTGAAATTTGGTAGTTATTTCTGTGGTATGATGCCACTGTTGGCCGCCATATTGAACTTTTCAACGGTCTTTGTTACTTATGGGCCCATCTTCAAGAAATTTGGTACGCGGGTTCCCAATGCTAACTGAATCCTACTGACGTACATATATACGTTCATAGCCTGCAGCTTGGTCACCGTGTGAGGCGGCGTTGGATCCCCCATCCCAACGCCTCCCACATTGTTGCCTGCCTGCCTGCCTGCCTATATAAGGCCGTCCGTCGCTCCAGTCTCTACATTCCCTTCCTTGCTTCGCTACGGGATTCACGTCTCCCTGCTGATAACTACAGCCTTTTTATTTAATCCCCGGCTTCTCCGCTGTTTTATTGTTCATTTATTACGATTATAGTTATTGTGTAGGTATTTTAGACTTACTTTACATTGTTCAGGTACCCATTTCCTTTATCATTCCAACCGTACCCCCATTAACATCGAGGTGATCACCATCAATCAAAGAACTGTCACTTACTGAGTGGTTTCCATGCCTGGAGATGGCACCTGCCTTTTCCATTCTCTTTGTTACATATTGCATGGCCATATCAGGCTCACTCTTGATATCCGGAGGAACATTGTATGTGTGTATGTATAGTATATATATCTGTATGTATGTATTATATATGTATGTTTGTGTGTGTGTGTGTGTGTGTGTGTATGTATATATATGTATTGTATATATATATGTGTATATATATGTATATATATGTAGATGTGTATATGTATATATATATACAGATATGTGTATGTGTAGATATGTGTATATGTAGATATGTTTATATGTATACTCGGATGTCAGTGCTAGAGGCGAAGACTCTTGCATTGTGCCATGGCGTATGGTTAGTTTATTTGACAGTATGTAGATCAGGGTAGTTATATTCATAGCATTCGTAGTCTGAATCACAATCTGATTGTATGGGTGGTTACCTACCAGGTAACGCTTGTGGTTGGTCTGCAAGCTGGCAACCATCTGACACGGTGCCCTCTTTCAGTTGCGAGAAGCAGATCATAGAATGGTTAAAATACAATCAGATTGTGAATCAGACTGACGTCCAAGGTTCGATTCCCCGGGAGGGGGTGCAGTGAGTGTGTACGCCAAATGAGCCCAGAATTAGGGCAAAACATGTATTGCGTACTCTTTGCATTATTTCACAGTAAAATTATTTCAACCATACATATATATATATATACATATATATATATATATATATATATATATATATATATATATATATATATATATATATATATATATATATATATATATATATATATATATATATATATATATATATTATATATATATATAAAATAAACAGGGAAACTCAATGAAAGAGAAGGGAAACAGTGCACAGCCATGTTCTGTGGTTACCAAGCTTACCAGATTCCTCCTCAGATCAAATGAGCTCCTTAATTTCTCAGATTTACTGAGTTGTAAACAGCTATTTGTCCTAAACAAATAAACATCCATACATGTTTGTGAAAACTATAAAGCTACTTATCATGCAAATTTCTAATGGTTGGATGACGCATATTAACATCAGTGTGTCTTGTGCAAGGCCATCATGACATTTGACTGGGCAGCTTTACAGCTTTTTTCACACATCTACAGAGGCAGTGTAATTTCCAGGAATCACAGCAGGTATTCATACGTTCAAGCTACATGGCACAGTTTCCTAGAAAAACACCTTCTACGTTGTTCACAAAAGATTTGACCATGCAGTTTATCATTAAATTCCTTAGGTTGTTTGTATGTGCCCAAGGGGATATGTGGTAAATAACAATAAAAAAGGAAAGCATAGACAATGCTTAAAAGCTCAGGTAGAAATCAGAGTTCACACCAAAATAGGAAAAAAAGCAAAAGTCAGACTTTAACATCCACAGCTATCACTATAAGCTGATATCCGTAAAAGCAAGTCATGAAAAGGACACTAGCAGTAATGATGGCCTTTTTCTTGGCTATATGTCTGATAAACAGCTGCTAAAGTTTGTTCAGTCAATAAAACTTTAAGAGCCCCATGACTCGAAAGTCGGCATAAAAGATGGATAGTTACACCACCACAGGGTGCTTTACAGAGGAGAAAATCTTACAGTATAGCATCAAATTGATACACTTTTAAAAATGAAAAATAATCTGCAGTGTAAATGGAGACTAGATTCCATCCATCATCCAACCCGCTATATCCTAACTACAGGGTCACAGGGGTCTGTTGGAGCCAATCCCAGCCAACACAGGGCACAAGGCACGAAACAAACCCCTGGGCAGGGCGCCAGCCCACCACAGGGCGCGCACACACACATCCACACACCAACCACACACTAGGGACAATTTAGGATCGCCAATGCACCTAACCTGCATGTCTTTGGACTGTGGGAGGAAACCAGAGCACCCTGAGGAAGCCCACACAGACACGGGGAGAACATGCAAACTCCATGCAGGGAGGACCCGGGAAGCGAACCGCTACCCACTGCACCACTGTGCCTCCCGGAGACAAGATTAAGTTAAGATATTAAGACAAGATAGTTAAGATATCACAGTAGAGGAAGGACCTTAATAATGGTGAATAATTCACTTGGAAACAAAGGAATCAATAAGAAGTAGAGAGAAGTTTTAGCACAGTAAAGCAAGGTGGAATCAATATCACTGAGTCCATAATTTTAAAAATAGAAGAGTGAAGTTGTGACACTTCAGCCTTGGTAATACAGTATGTCCCAAATTCAAGGAGCCAGTAAATGTTCACTACGGGTCACGCACACTGACTTTGAGATCTTAGAAGACCTTAGATGGCATGTGGGTTTATATGCAGTATCGAAATCTGAATTCCTTCTAAACACTTTTTGTTCACAACTGAGTCCTTCTACATTTTTTTGGTTATCAGTCACTGCAATTACTAATGCAGAGCACATTTAAGGACTAAGAGGAAATGAGGGATCCGACGCTTAATGACCTGAATCGCACTCTTTCCAGCTAAACAGAATGTCTTGTTGCAAAGCTGAGTTATTAGATTTAGTGTGTGTGATATCCCACACAACCCAAGGTGGGATGGTATGATGTGACATAGCGTAATGTAATGTAACATAACATTGTCACTCCTACTTAAGCTAATTCAAGGTCATGGAGGCTGGAGCCTATCCCAGCAGCATTTGGAGCAAGGCAGTAAATGACTTGGACAGGACACTAGTCTGTTGGAGGCAATTTGAAATTACTAATCAATCTAATTCACACGTCTTTAGGACTGGGGAAGGAAACTCAAGTAAACAAATGAACTTACTTTTTTGCCACCAGTGACGGCCACCTTTTGTAATTTTCGAAAACAGTATTTTGCGTATGTGCTGATTGGCAGGCCTGTATAAAAAAAGAGAAACATCACCACATTAAAATAAGAATTCCTTAATGCTCAATCAAAAGCAGCCCCCAAAAGTTATAAATCAGCATTGTGGTCCAGATAGTACTGCAGTAAAACAAAACAACAGATGGAGTGGAACTACCAAAACTATGCCTTGGCACAGATTGATGTACAAGACTTGTGGACTCAACAGACTAAAACACAAGATGACAGAAGAATAAAATCAAGACAAAGGCTCAGGTTAAAGAAATTGATTGAACTTTTCCCAATCAAAGGCTTATAAAACCCACTTTTTCTTTTTGGGAGTTTTAAAACACAGCTCCTCCTTGAAGTTTCAGTGCATCCATTCAAAAATGCATTCATATATGAGTTATATAGCACCAAGAAAAATTGCTCTCCTTGGACGTACTCACATTTTATTGGCACTCATATTAAAATGGGGACATACAGTTAGAAGAAGTTTGAAATAACTGTAGCTAAATCCACAGAGACACATGTAGAATATACAAACTTCACGCAGGCGGTGGGCAGGCTCAAGATTCAAACCCAGTGCATCATCCTGCTTCCTCTCAGTATTGCATTATGAAATATTTAAACTCTACACATACAGTTACCAACTGGATCAGGTTCTAGATTCAGCTTTCTAAACACTGCACCTCCATGACACTTCCTTATAGTGTATGATGAAATTTTAAAACTACACACACTTGGAAACTTTAAGACAGCAGAGATAACCACTTTGCCATCTGGAGTAAGCTTCACAGCTTTCAATTCAATTTTAATTTGATAAATAATAACTGATTGAATGATTCACCAACATCAATTTGTGTTTTCCCAAATCCTGCAACTCAGATGAAAACAGCAGCCGTGTATCACTAGACTTAAACTAAAACCATTTATAATCTAAATCCCAAAACAACCCCATTACATGGATTGTATGAAATATCTTAATAAAAATCCTTCAGGAGGACTCGGACTCTAATATACAGAATTACGCTGCATATTCCCATAGGCAAACACAGTCAGACAAAATACTACGTGGTCAAAATCAATATTAAATAATCCCAGTAAGTAAAGTGGCAGTTCCATTCTCTAAAAGTATTCTAACCAATCCAAAAATGAAATTTTGTGACATCCTAAGTAGGTTATGTAATGATTAGGTGATCAGCAACAAACCATTGCTGGAAAAACAAACTGAACTGAACTGAACTGATAAATGCAGTTTATCACTTTGAGTTGCCCCAATCCTGGTCAGTCCAAGTGGCGATATCATCCAAGATAAAGAACCTTCTCATCTTGATGGCAATTACAAGAACCTTGAAGAAAAATGCATTGGGAACTACAACCAGGTTTGTAAATTTCATGCAATAGAAAGAAATGCAGTTGTAGTCCTAATTTCGTAACAACTGCAGATGGCAAAATTAACGCACACATACACACACATAGTATATTTCAGTATATTCTCTCTCTCTGTGTACACACACACACAAACAGTATATACATATACATAAATAATATGTATGTATACATACAGTGTGTGTGTGTGTGTGTGTGTATATATATATACACACACACAAACATACATACAGGGGTGGTCAAAAGTAGAATTACAGGTGTGAGGACACGAAACACAGAGCTTATTCTTGTTTGTTTATTTATTAATTATTGTATGATCCATTTGTAATTATTTGTCTTCTTATTATTAAAGTGTGATTAAGTATAGCAATCATAACCTGCATGTCTTTTTCCATATTAACAAAAACATACTTTTGCCCACCCCTGCATGTACAGTATACAGGTGCCGGTCATAAAATTAGAATATCATGACAAAGTTGATTTATTTCAGTAATTCCATTCAAAAAGTGAAACTTGTATATTAGATTATTCATTACACACAGACTGATGTATTTCAAATGTTTATTTCTTTTAATTTTGATGATTATAAATGACAACTAATAAAAGTCCCAAATTCAGTATCTCAGAAAATTAGAATATCAATTAAGACCAATGCAAAAAAAGGATTTTTAGAAATGTTGGCCAACTGTAAGGTATGAACATGAAAAGTATGAGCATGTACAGCACTCAATATTTAGTTGGGGCTCCTTTGGCCTGGATTACTGCAGCAATGCGGCGTGGCATGGAGTCGATCAGTCGGTGGCACTGCTCAGGTGTTATGAGAGCCCATGTTGCTCTGATAGTGGCCTTCAGCTCTTCTGAATTGTTGGGTCTGGCGTATTGCATCTTCCTCTTCACAGTACCCCATAGATTTTCTATGGGGTTA
Source organism: Polypterus senegalus (assembly GCF_016835505.1). Classification (NCBI taxonomy): domain Eukaryota; kingdom Metazoa; phylum Chordata; class Cladistia; order Polypteriformes; family Polypteridae; genus Polypterus; species Polypterus senegalus. The sequence goes on along the minus strand of NC_053167.1, from coordinate 55,542,390 downwards.
AGGTCAGGCGAGTTTGCTGGCCAATCAAGAACAGGGATACCATGGTCCTTAAACCAGGTCCTGGTAGCTTTGGCACTTTGTGCAGGTGCCAGGTCCTGTTGGAAAATGAAATCTGCATCTCCATAAAGTTCGTCAGCAGCAGGAAGCATGAAGTGCTCTAAAACTTCCTGGTAGACGGCTGCGTTGACCTTGGACCTCAGAAAACACAATGGACCAACACCAGCAGATGACATGGCACTGACTCCAGCTGCAGTCCACTCTTTGTGAATCTCCCCCACAGTTTTGAATGGGTTTTGTTTCACAATCCTCTCCAGGGTGCAGTTATCCCTATTGCTTGTACACTTTTTTCTACCACATCTTGTCCTTCCCTTCGCCTCTCTATTAATGTGCTTGGACACAGAGCTCTGCGAACAGCCAGCCTCTTTAGCAATGACCTTTTGTGTCTTGCCCTTCTCGTGCAAGGTGTCAATGGTCGTCTTTTGGACAATTGTCAAGTCAGCAGTCTTCCCCATGATTGTGTAGCCTACAGAACTCGACTGAGAGACCATTTAAAGGCTTTTGCAGGTGTTTTGAGTTAATTAGTTGATTAGAGTGTGGCACCAGGTGTCTTCAATATTGAACCTTTTCACAATATTCTAATTTTCTGAGATACTGAATTTGGGACTTTCATTAGTTGTCAGTTATAATCATCAAAATTAAAAGAAATAAACATTTGAAATACATCAGTCTGTGTGTAATGAATGAATCTAATATACAAGTTTCACTTTTTGAATGGAATTACTAAAGTAAATCAACTTTGTCATGATATTCTAATTTCATGACCGGCACCTGTATATATACACACACACACACATATATATTCACCTTAACAAAAGGACAAGTGTCTGTGTATCAGTGTGTCCATCCGGTTGCTACGTCTCTGTTAAATGCCATTTGCTATGGGGTTCGTAAGAGTTGTGCTAATGTTTACAATGTGCCATCTGTTGGAATGAAAAATGCAGTGCATTTTATTACTACTTGCATTACAAAATACATTCCGACAGATGGTGCAATGCACACATTAACACTGAATATGTCTAAAAGAGTTTAACTGCCGGACAGACAGAGATCAGCTTATTAGATTTCATCCCGTCTTAGATGGGCAGCACAGCTAATATATACAATGTCTACATACTCACTATTTATTGTATACACTTTTTTTCTCAACTTCCTAAGCAAGCAACAGCTTCTAAAGTATGGGGTGCTACTTTTTCTTACACTTGCTGCTGAGGCTATAAATCTGCAACAAAAAAGATAGGTGAGTTTACAACAGGAACTAAGTTCCTCAAGCTGCACCAAAGAGGATCAAGCAGTTCACAGCTCCTACTGTATTTCAATCACACAACTCGAGCAGTCATCCCCTCTACAAACCTTGCATGAGACCAAACTGAAAATCTGCTAAGGTGTGAACAGCACCACCTTCCTCTCTCACACACAGCTGGTAAACAAATGGTCACAGCTGACCTTTTTACTAAACAAAAAAAGAAAGCGCACCAAAGCTGCCTTGTGATTTATTCTACTTACTCGATAAAAAACTGAAAATTACGATGATGCCTTTGCGTTGATTTTATTGAGCAGAATTTTGAAGGCAAGATGGAAAACCGTTCTTAAAATTACAATTTTTTCACCTCCTCCAACCCTTTATTGTGGACTTTACCACATTAAAGTGAAATATTCGAGATCTTAACATATCATAATAAATGCACTGAACCCAATGCAGGGCACTGGGGGGCCGGGGACACCCCAGAAGCACTGGACAGGCTGGCAGTGTCATTCTAAACTAAGCAAGAGTTAAAGAGATATTCAACCCAAACAAAACTTAAAATGGCAGCACCTGTAAACAAAACCAACAACAAAAATGATGCCACAAAAATTAACAATGAAAAAATTGTCAATAGCTCAGTTATCAAAATTGAAGTAATAGATAAGTGCAAAAATGAACGTAGCATGTATCAAACCTCCATACTTGTAACAACAGCAGCACAATGAAAGAAAACCCTGCTAATGCTACGATGGTTTGGCTTGAAAAAACAAACAGCCAATGGTGCAGCAGGAATATCGCTTAAATCATTTTTCAAAGAGGAACACTAGAGAGACCATTGCACCATTTTATTCCACTTAAAACTACAGTTGTTCATTTCCACCTTCTCCATGGATTTCAATGCATTCTGCAGAGTTCAGCGAAGCTCCTGAAATTTTCCATGGTTTTGCTGAATCACTACTTATCATCATCCTGTCATCTCCAGCAACTGAAAAGGTGGGAGGTGAGCCTTAGGTGGAGGAGTTTAAGTACCTTGGGGTCTTGTTCATGAGTGACGGGAAAGGGGATGGCAAGAGCGACAGATGGTTAGGAGGTAAAGTGCAGTTATTGTGGTCATTATACAGATCTGTAGTGGTGAAGAAGGAGCAGAGTGAGAAGGCGAAGCTCTTGATTTACCAGTCAATCTACGGTCCTGTCCTCACCTATGGTCGTGAGCTTTGGGTAATGACCAAAAGAATGAGACTGTGGCTACAAGCTGCTAAAAATGACCATTCTCTGCAGGGTGACTGGGCTCTCCCTAGAGATCGGAAGCACAGACATCTGGGAGAGGCTCAGAGTAGAGCTGCTGACCCTCTGCATTGAGAAGAATCAATTGAGGTGGTTCGGGCATCTGATATGGATGCCTCCTGGAGAGGCTCCCTGTTGAGGTCTTACAGGCATGACCTGCTGATAGGAGACCCCGGGGAAGACTCAGGGCTTGCTGGAAGGATCATATCTCTTAGACAGCCTGGGAATGCCTTGAGAATCCACAGTATGAGTTGGCAAGTGTGACTGGGGAAAGGTTTCTACGGGCCTTATTGATAAGACTGTTGCCCCTGTGAACCAGTTTTGGATATGTGGTAGAAAATGAATGAATGTTTCAATTAGATATCTTACCGGACAACTTTTGCATATAAATGCATTTCAAGGTAACAATTTAACTTAACTCTGTTTACATGTCTACTGCTTTTGAGAGTTTTAGAATATTAGTATGGCCTGATGGATTGTAGGTATGCCTGTGGTGCCCCACTGTCATGTCCAGGACTGGTGTTCTTGCTTGAGCTGGATGATGCTGTTAAGGATTCCTCTTGATGCTGTAATGGAAAAAGCGGGTTAAGGAAATGGATGGGTGGCTGGTTGACTGTACTGTAAAGTTCTTCCAGTTTACTAGTTAAGTCACGTACCCTCCTTAAGAATACCAGCTGCCTGGCGACCTGCAACCTCAATGTGTTTATTATAAACTCAATTACCTGAAGGAAGTAAGACACATTAGCAGCCTCTTGACAAAAACAGAAGCCTGAATATAAAACACTGCTAAATTCCGTAGGGGTGTTAAATGCACAGATGTGACCATTTCTGAGTTCAGACGGTGACCGATGCACAGAAAAAAGCTGGCTAACTAACCTCACATTTTGGTAATTTGGTAGCTCACTCCAGCATCCCCTATAACATGAAATACTTGATCCAATTAAAGGACAGGGCCCAGTAGCATCAAACATTAGGCCAGTGTGCCAGTGGGCACAGTCACGCATGCTAGGCCAGTACTGAGTTACCAATCAACTAGTTCTTCATGTCTTCTGGATGAGTCTTAATTCCATCCATCTATTTTCCAACCCGCTGAATCTGAACACAGGGTCACGGGGGTCTGCTGGAGCCAATCCCAGCCAACACAGGGCACAAGGCAGGAACCAATCCCGGGCAGGGCGCCAACCCACCGCAAGACACACACAAACACACCCACACACCAAGCACACAGTAGGGCCAATTTAGAATCGCCAAACCACCTAACCGGCGAGTCTTAATTTAGTTTTGCAAATTAACTCCCAATCCAAGGAAAATTAAAACAACAACTTGCCCTGTTTAACAAAGTGTAAGCTACAGTGAGGTGGCTGAAGCTGTTACCTTTTAACTGTGCCAAGGAAAACTTTATAATACAGTAAAAGTATTATTAAATCACATACTGTATATGGTATATACAGTAGTATACAAGCCCTTTTCCAAAAAAGTTTGATAAACAGATTCAGACCAGCAAGTTCACCTTCTAGTCGTTTCAGAATACTGCTATAGCATAAAGTTTTTGTGAAAATTATACCAGCAAAGAAAAATTTACCATTGTCCCTTGTATATATCAACCCATCCTTCTGATCTCAAATGCCTAATCCAAACAGAGACCATGAGGGGTTAGAACCTAACTGGGCATCAGTACGCATGAGGCAGGAACCTGCCCCGGGCAGCCTTTGATATGCTCCTTCTAACTTTTTCACATTTCTTTTATGTTCTTAGGCTAGGAATTTTGCTGTGAGCAACCTATAAATCAAAGCCTTTGAGTTAATGAAATGAGTTGTGCTCTAGTACCTTGGCCACACACTCTTTTTGTATTTTAGCAGGTAGCAGAAATTACTCTTCTTCATCTTTTTTTTTTTTATAGTTCTGACCAACATAAACATGGAACCAAAATCCAGAATATTGCTTCATTTCTTAGAGTCATATATCTGAAACAGCAAGAAGCCAAAGAAAAACTATTTTGTCCTACCCTGTATTTCTGTAATGAACAGTTGGCATCAGACGTTAATCCATACATTTTCTACATGGTCGTCTCCTAAACCACCTTCTCAGATTTCTTACCAAGAATGAAAAATATGCAAGTTAAAACAAAGTTATGTTTGTGAACAAGCGCAGTGCAAAGCCTATTGAAAAATGTACCCCTGGACAGCATTCCCTGTAATCAAAATTAATAAGCAGTCACAGATGCTTTTTCCATTCTTCATACCCCCCCCCCATCCAGCTCATGCTAAGCAGATATCAAATGTTTCAATAAATGGCTAAAGATGAAGGACAAAGTCTGGATAAATGGGAAGCCACCGGGAGGAAAATGAGGAATGTCATTATTTACTCAAAAAATTCTCAAACTGGAACTATGGAAACCTTAAATGGCATCAGCACAGTATCACCGCATGATGTCATAGCTTCTATATTTCTTTCTGGGCCAGCTTTTCTTGGCAGTGCTTATGTTAGCAGAGCGTAACGAGTCAAGTGCCTGCATTAAAACACCCTCAAAAATTTCAGCTCAGGCCTTTGCGGTTCTTAGCAAAAAAAAAAATTCAAGCAGTAAAAGCAATTTGTTTTATTTAGTTTAAAGATGAAACAGAATGCAGTGCAATGTACACCCTGTAAATATGGTTAGATATTCGTTAGAGTGGGAATGGATATGATTGTAGAAGTGTCAAAGAAAGCAAATGAAGCAATATATCAGCCACAAGTAATAAATACAAATGAAAACATTCTCAGACTTGCGTAATCCAATTGGGAGATGGGGCACGGATGCTGGAGTCTATCCTGACAGAATTAGGCACAAGGCAGGAATGAACCCTGGAGGGTGTGTAGGTCCACTGCAGGGCCCACTGAGGCACTCTTCCAACACTTATATGGAAGAAGATGTAGACATTGCATTTATAAAGTGCTTTTCAAGTCACTCAAAGCACTTTACATAGAGAAGGAGGAGGCACTTCAACCACCATCGATGTGCAGCATCCACCTGGATGATTCAACAGCAGCCATTTTGCACCAATACACTCACTCAGCACACATTAGTCATTAGGTGCTGAAGGCGTGAGAGAGGTAGTTAGGCAATAAAGGACAGATGATTATTAGGGGGCTAGAATGAACAGGCCATGATAGACAATTTAGTCAGGAAATGACCCGAGAGAGTCAGAACCTCAGTTTAACAACTCATCTGAAGGATAATAGCATTTTTACAGCACAGTGTTCCCATCACTGTTCTGGGGCATTGGGATCCACACACAGACCACAGGGTGAGCATCCTCTGCTGGCCTCACCAAAACTTCTATCAGCTGAAACCCAAACTTTTCCTAGATGGTATCGCATCTGGGCCTGAACATACTTAGCTTCAGGTGGATTTGCTGTTTTGAAGCACAGGTGGTATGGCTGGGGTCAATCCTGAATTTGCATTACCCTAACACACACCAGCAATGGATTAAATCCCTGATGTGGTAGGTAGTTTTACGTTAGCAGAATTTGAAAGAAAGATAGATAGATAGATTGATACTTTATAAATCCTAAGGGCAAATTCAGATACTCCAGCAGCAGCTGATAAAAAACAATACAATACCTTTGTAAAATGTTAACGTTTACTCCCCAGGTGGAATTGAAGAGTCACATAGTGTGGGGGAGGAACGATCTCCTCAGTCTGTCAGTGGAGCAGGTCAGTGACAGCAGTCTGTCGCTGAAGCTGCTCCTCTGTCTGGAGATGATCCTGTTCAGTGAATGCAGTGGATTCCCCATGATTTACAGGAGCCTGCTCAGCGCCCATCGCTCTGCCATGGATGTCAAACTGTCCAGCTCCATGCCTACAATAGAGCCTGCCTTCCTCACCAGTTTGTCCAGGCGTGAGATGCCCTTCTTTATGCTGCCTCCCCAGCACACCACCGCGTATAAGAGGGCGCTCGCCACGACTGCCTGATAAAACATCTGCAGCATCTTATTGCAGATGTTGAAGGATGCCAGTCTTCTAAGGAAGTATAGTCGGCTCTGACCTTTCTTGCACAGAGCATCAGTATTGGCAGTCCAGTCCAATTTGTCATCCAGCTGCACTCCCAGGTACAGTATTTATAGGTCTGTACCCTCTGCACACAGTCACCTCTGATGATCACAGGGTCCATGAGGGGCCTGGGTCTCCTAAAATCCACCACCAGCTCCTTGGTTTTGCTGGTGTTCAGGTGTAAGTGGTTTGAGTCACACCATTTAACAAAGTCCACAAAGCACAAAGAAGGGGGCAGCTTCCTATAGTCTGCTTTTTTTTTTTTTGCCAAAACGAATCATTAATATGCTCCCACTGGACTATGATGATTTCATACACTCACTCACCAAACGAGTTAGAATACGACAGGGTGAAAAGCACTTAACTTGGCTTTCTATCTGCTTTTTGTGGGTGCAACCGGCTCAGCAGAGCAAACATGACCTCTGCATCCTAAGCACATACAATTTCTGAAGAAAATTAGATGTGTAGTCCATAAAAGACTGAGTTCCCTCATTCTGGAGAAACAATCACAAGTTCACCAAGATTACCAAGATGCTCACCTTGTCGTTGAGTCGGAGCCTAGCAATTTGGCCCAGGTCTCTTTTTTTTTTGCTTACTTACTTGTAGCTGCTGTCATATTCTTTCACTCTCAACCCAAGGCTTGTGATCACAGGTAAGAATGCAGACATTGGATAACAAGCAATGAAAAATCAAAATAATATGGCCTGTGATTCTTTTATCTGCATGATATTCAACGGCCCAGTAACAAAAAGCAGCTGTGCATTTTATGACATACAACAGCAGCAGCAGAGACATGTGTGCATGATACAAGGAGCAGAATGTGAGTGGAAATGGAAAGGTAGCATAATGAATGGACAGCACAATCAGAGGACGAGGAGCAGAATTGGAGACAGTGAGGGAATCCATGAGAATAAATGGTTTGAAGAGACAACAGTCAGTGTAGCTCAACTTGTTTAATACACAGTGTTTAATTTCAGGAGGAGCTGCCTCCTTTCATGGCAGCCTACAGCCTACTGTTGCTTTTCCTCCAATTACTAATAATTAACCATTAAATAAATATAAAAAATATAAATAAACAAGCTCTGTTTTATATAGCACCTTTTCAAAGAGGCACATGCATAGCACAATTATCTACATCTTTAAAAATTGACGTTCTGGCTGGTTACTAACTTGTTAAGGCTTAACCCTGAGCTTGTGTCATTTTCTGAACAGGCAGGCGTTACCTTTAGACTTCGTCACCTCAGTCACTAGACCACATCTGCTCCAATGGTGACATGTCTCACTGTGATCTGTAACAAGCAAGTTATATCAACCACAAAAACTGTGTTATGGTATAGGTGACTGGTACAAAGGTAACAAAGGTCTGTGGATCGAAGAACACATCAATATGTGCCCAATAGTGTGTTTGCAACAATTATAGGTCAAATGTGAAAAGGCTTTTACTTGATAAAAGGTTAAGACAAGACCAATATAGCCATGATAATGGCTCAAAACTTTAGTAGCTGTTTCCTGTGCCACATCCTGCGTCTTACTTATCATCAGCCCTCTTCAGGCCACCTCTGCCAAAATGCTTTCACAGATGACTGTCAGTAGTAGTAGTAGTAGGGTGTGGTACTGTGTTAGCCATTATGGATGCAATGGGAAGTCAAGCAAAATGACAATTTTTATTGGCTAACTGAAAAGATTACAATATGCAGACTTTCCAGGCAGCTAAGGCCCCTTTTTCAGGCAAGACGAAGAAGCAACCTTAGTTGCCCCAAAAGCTTGCATTTTGTAAAGTTAGCCAATAAAAGTTGTCATTTTGCTTGACTTCTCACGGATGTCTGTCACACACAGTATTACACAATCCCAATTCAAATTACAGTTGTGCATTCACAGGGTTAAACCCAAGTTTAGCTGCTTTAATTGGCAGCTGGTTGCCAGCATATGACAACAGAATATTACAGAAGTCAACTTGTTTCACAACAGGTGACCTGTCTGTCTGAAGCAGTATGCATCCAAACTCACTTTTTATGATGGGGATCAAGCACTGCCACACTTTTTCCACCTGCTATCAAGCTATAAAGTGCCCTTATGATTTGCTTGTGCATCACTCAAGAATGGATCGGTATAGCTTCTGTCAAGTTTGAACTTCAACTAATAAAGAGAATGACATGTGTGGCATGGTGCCACAACAAGTAGCACTGCAGATTTATGCATCCGGTTTCCTGGGCTCAAAATTCCTGTGTGGAGTTTACATGTTTTCCTCAAGTTTTTACGGATTTTTCTCACATCGACTAAGAATTGCATAACTGGTCATTTTAAATTGTGGGTGTGTGCCCGAATCAACCCACAGACGGAGTGTTGCCACATCCTAGGTTGATGTTTGCCTTGCTTGCAAAGATGCCTGTCTCGATTGGATAAAGGGAGATTAAGACCTATTACGATGTTCACGTATGAAATAAAGGTCATTGCTGAAACTAAAACAACTCTGTAAAGACTGCACGGGAGTTGCAACGTGATAGTAACAGTTGGGAGAACGTGATACAAATAAATAATGGGTAGGATATGTAAGAAAATCAAATATTGTGAGAGGTAGTGACAGATTTAAAAACCAGAATATTTCAAGTAGCCTAAGCCAAAAGTCAAAGAACAAAAAACAATCCTTGCCAGAGAAAACTTTATAACAATGACGCTAAAGTAATGAATTAATCACAAACTTGGCCAGTAAAAGGAATGTATGATGCTGACCTTTACACCATCACTGTGATTATGGCACATGTCACACACTCCTGGATATCTTACCTAACAATAGCCTAGATACACTGTATTACAAACAGAAAACAATTGTGTTGCAACAAAATGGCACCCCAGAAAGAGGCATTTCCTCAGCCCATTAGCATAGCATTTCCTCAAACACTTCTGCTGAATGATTTGTTGGCTGAAAGTCCTCAGTGTTACTGTGTCAGAGAGTGGATGAGCAGGTAGATAGTCATCTCATTTACTGCATATACTAAAAAAAATTACTCAGTTCTCGATGCTCAATTTAAAAATATTAATTGCCTCCTTGGATTCTTAGGCTGTACCCCCATTACTTTTAGCAACCAAAGAAAAAGCTGTAACAAATAATAATAACAATTAAAAATAAAAACAAAAGTCCAGAAAATGTAAAACAGGCTTTAAAATTAAGTCTAGGCTTCAGCACTCCTGTGAAGGCTTTATCCAAAAAAAAAAATATATATATATATATCAGCCTGGTTCTAAACTTGAGAAGCAGACTTTCTGGCCTACATACCAAAAAGCTAATAAATTTCAAATAGAGAGGAAACCATATAAAACCCCTGGCCAAGCTGAACAAGTACAATGCTTATTTATATTAATAAAGCTTATTAAAAAGAGAAAAAAAAATTCAAAAACTAAGTTAAAAGAGAACTCAAAAAGATAAAACAATTTCAAAGTATTGCTTTAGAAAGCAATACAAAAACAAATAAGTCTGATCCACAAACCAAAACCCTAAACGAGAGTAGAAAGTCTAAAAACCAGAAGAATTAAAAACAAGAAGTAAAAATGCCTGAACATGAGCTGAACAAACACAAGCAGGAAAGCAAGTGTCCAGGCACTAAACTGAGGACTCTTCAGGCTTTATATGGGCTAAGGGCGGCCCTGGCCCCTTAGGCTCAAAATATAAAAAGATTAATAAGCAAGATAATATTCAAGAATTATACAAAGCAAAAATTAACAACTAGGTTGGGTCCCCTCTTGGAATTTTGCTGCTGTTAATGCCTATCCACCTTGCGATTTTGACCCCTATAAATGGATGTCTGGAGAGCTGTCCCGCTTGGCGTTTTGACGTTTGGGCAGCTGCCCCGCACACTGCCAACACAAAATTTATTCCTGCACAACTCTCTTATAAATCCACACATCTGGCAATGCTGCCTTGGCTGAACCATAAAAGCATAGTGACTGGTTTCTATTTAACTAACAACCACCAGTCACTATACATGCCAGGACCGGCACACTCTCCAAAGCATGTTGAAGTGAGCACAGCAGCAGACGCCAAGGAAATGCCCATCAGCTGTGACCCTGCAACTATGGCACAGCCACATAAAAAGCTAGTGCTAGAGGAAGCCTAACAAGGCCAAACAAACTGATGCCACTGTTGGGCCTCACACTTCTTTTAGAATGGTCACTTACAAAAACACAAAGAGCAGTGTGGCCAGAAGAGATGCTCACCTTCTGTGATGGAGAAAAAGAGTTTAAGGAAAGTAGTTTTCTTTCCAAAGGTATGAAACCCACAGCTGTAAAATGTCTGTACTGCAATATTTCATGATACTAGTAAAGCCTCAAATTTATGCAGACAACTGATTAGGTGACCAAGAAAAGTTCATACGAGGCACACGATGATCACAGTATACAAAATGAATTATTAATAATCCCAGGCTCACAAATAAATTGTTCCAATCTCAGAACATCCATTTTCTAGGGATAGTTGCATCACTGCAAACTCCAATGCACACAGGAACTATGAATGACACGAATATAGAGTCATAGGATTGTACATTTTTATACACACTAAGCATTTCTCATCAACTCAAAACCAGCACTTAAGTTCTTGTTTATTTTTGCTTCAAGAACTGAGTCACTATATCAGCATGTTTATGCAGCAGAAGCCTTTAGCTCAGGACTGGTCACCAGTGGGCTGCCACAGCTATGTCGCTCGACCATATCAACTCATTTACCATGAAAGGCAGCAGTAAACAAATCCACTTCTGCAAGCACAAATATAGTAATGTGTGGTTCAACGATGGACAAAAGACCTAGAGCGAATCTGTCCTACACAGAAAAATGGAGTTTCAGTCTTCATAATGCAAATGTGGTTTGCTATACGATACATGGATTTCTTAAAGTGCGAATCTAAACAAAACTAGGTTTTCTAAACAGACGACAGAATACAGAGTGAACCTAAAGGAAGTCAAACTTCCTCAGACACTGGCATGCGAAATGTGATGCTGATAGTTGCAGCATTATGGTCAGCCAGTAACAAGCTTTAAAAACATGTGCAGTCAGTAAAAACAACATGCAGGGTTCTCTTTTACTGGAATGAAAACGGACAATGTAAAGCTAACAAAAGTGAAACTCCAAGAATGAGTACAGCAATCAGCAAAGGATGTGCCAGAGGAACAATAAATCACCATGAGATGAGAAGTTAATTAAAAGAATGCTTTCCATTATGAGCATATTCGTTCAATTTCTGAAACCTATTAGTCCACTTCATAGTTGTTTGGGCCATTTTGTCCATCACAAATACACATGTACCCAAAGTAACAGAACCAAATAACAGTGGCACATCTCTGAGATGTGGAATGAAAATGGCGGTACTGAAAGAACTACCCAAAGAGAGACTGGGATATGAACCCGGTCTTGTGAAGTTGAGGCAACAACACTACCATAGTGCCTACTTCTCCTTTAGCGTATGGTAAACTGCTCCCAGAAATAGCTAATCAGGGAGTCAGACAAAAGTAACATCACCGTGGGCAAGAGGAAGTCCAGCCTCTGTAATTGTCCGTTTTACAAATTGCAAAGCATTTCCACATTTAAACTGCTTTTCTTACACACACATTACATAAAAAGCAAATAGTCTCACCCTCCTCTTCTTCTTCCTCTGTGTTCTGTTTCCTTTTCTTCCTTGACTTGGAATTCTTTTTGTGCTTCATTTCCTGCTGTTCCTTGATATGTCTCATTACTGAGCGACAGGAAAAAAAAAAAAAAAAACTCAGTGAAAGATTTTTTTCTTTTTCAGAAACAGATTCTTTCAAATGATATGGAGACCTCCAGTGGCAATACCACCTTAAAAATGAGGCTCTTTAGCTTATATCATTATGTTGACTTGGCTAAACTTCTCCTCTGTCCAGCCAATTGTTAAAAAAAAACATGATCATTTCTTATACTTCAAGAACCTGTTCATATTTTGGAAGGTGTGAATGTAAGTTCACTCTAGCAGATGATAAAGCATGTGCTAAAACTGTTCTAGCATTTTTCTATACAGTATTTGGCATCTGTAAACTATATTGGCTACATGCACAGCCTAGCTGACATGACTGGGATTCCTTCATAATATCTCAGATGTTCCAATATGAGTCTCATATCTCATTTTAATACCCCTTTGCATTATTTGTATGATTCATGAGCCTTGTATGTTATGAACTCTCCATGCCATAGCAGCAATACTTACTTTTCTTATCAGAACTTGGGTCCAGGTGCCTCTGGATGTAGCCTTCTAGGTAGCGTCTGAACTTGGGTGAGGGTGAAAAGAAAGCTAGACTGATGGCCATCAGCTCCCAGCCTGCTGCCAGGCTACGAAAGCACAGATTGTCTGTTGTCTGTCTGACTAGCTGAACGTACAGTTCGTCCCGTAGGCCCTGCATGGTCCAACACTTTGTGACTATGACTAGTGCCACGTGGCGATGGTCTAAGCGGGCCTGCCGGTCCCCCATGTAGATCTGAACCAGCTTGTACATCTCACAGGCCTCCTTCTTTACGGTGCGGTCATTGGTGATCAGCATAGGTTTCTTGATGGATCCCCTGTTCCACGAAAGCATGTTGGCAATGGAAACCCTCCGTCTGAAGATGCCCTGAGTGTGCATGTTTAGGTTCTTGGAAGCCCAGTCTACCATGTTGGCATCAGTTGGGGGTTTGCACAGAGTAGCATAAGGAAACTGATAGCTAGTGCTCACAGAGTTCAGTGTGTTGCCAGCCTGCTGACGGTTTTTCAGATTTGCCTTGGATTCCAGTGTTCCAGCCTGAAGAAGGGGAAAATAAAACAACACAATTACATCCAAATATTTCTAAGCACAATGCGTTCCAAAAAACGATATGTCATCAGTTCTGACCAGCTCTCCTGCAAGAACAGTAATCTTCAGCGGAGAAAATGTACTCTATAAAAACCAATTGCTCTCCTCTGTCCTGCTGCAAATTTTAGTAAAGGGAAAAAAAACAACAACAAGCATCTGTAAGGTTTTAATAACAGTGTTCAGCAGGCATGAGTAAGTCAGTTATAATTTCACATGTTCTCTGGAGCTTCTGAAAGCAGGCAGATTTAGTACAGCCTTATCTAATCCTATCCAACGCCTCCACCAAAGAGAAATATAGCACAGGAGGAGGTACTTGTATGGAAAAGAAGTACAGACAGCAACAGCAAGCTTTCAGAGGTTTTTATTATTTTTTTTAAATAATTTTCGTTTTTATTAACACTCATATCTGAGCCAGGAAATCTGTCACTGCACCATAATAGAGAAGAAAGGAAAAGTATAGTGCAGCATTAAAATTAATGTCTGCTTCAGAATGTGTGTGCCTCAGCATTTTCTGTGGATGGCTTGGTCTGGCACAGAAGCAGAATGTTGGTAAATCAAGACGCTCTACAAGTGTGTCCCATATTTATTTGCTTTCTGCAAAACTTTTTTTTTCTTCTGTGTATTTCTTCGTGGTGTAGCAATGTGACTGCTGCTCCTCCTTTTCACTTCTGCTTTTCAGTGAGGACAAGAATTAAGACAGCAAGATGCTTTGTAAGTATCTGTGAAGATGACGTAATGTAAATGCGCATTTAAATAAACCTACATTGGATCCTTAACAGAGAACATTGCATTTCGTGAACTCTTGTCACTGGAAGACAACTGCTGTGGTACACACACACACACACACACAACCAGAAGACTGTACTATGCTCTTAATGGCCAGAAGCCTTCTTTTGTTACTTTGATTAACAGAAACTTCTTTAAAAGATCATTACCTTTGCTTGTGCCTCTTTCCTGTGCAATACTGACAGTCTTTATCTCAAGATTGCGCAGAAAAAGAACAAAACACAGAGCAGCACCTTCTGACTCTTGGCACACATTTAGGCCCAGACATAGGTAAGCAATTTTTTCTTGGTACTAAATAAATTGCAAGACCTATAAACTGACATCTGTTTCTTAACTGCAGAAAAAATTACGACAAATTCAGCTCAGTAACTAAGCTACTGAGGACAATGGATTGTAAAGTTCTTCAGGACATCAAGAAACTGATTTTACCCTGCCTGGCATTAAAAGTAATACTTTATGCGGTGCTGATATTTCTTCCGCTCAGTTCAACTAGAGTGGACTTTTGTAGATAGATAGAATAGATAGATAGAATAGATAGAATAGATAGATAGAATAGATAGAATAGATAGATATGAAAGGCACTATATGATAGATACAAGTCACTATATGATAGATAAATAGATAGATAGACAGAATTGTTGGCTAAAAGTCCTCAGTGTTGGTGTGTCAGAGAGACGACGTGCAGCATTGTTCATAATGGCACTCAGTTTTGTTTTCATTCTCTCCAGTACTACCACCTCCAGGAGTCCAGAGTATGTCCCATAACTGAGCTTGCCCTTTTAATTAGCTTATTAGGCTAATTCGGTTGACCTCTCTTGAAGTGATGTTACAGATTCAGGGCACCACAGTGTAGAAAATCGCACTGGCCATCACAGAGTTACAGAAGATGTGAAGGATGTTGTTTCCCACATTAAAGGAATGCAGTCTCCTTTCTTATATAGTAGTTCTGTGTTTTGAGACCAGTCTGACATGTTGTTAATGTCAACCACTTCTACAACCACTACTTGAATAGTGACCAGATATTGAGGCTCGTTGATGCCGCAAAAGTCAATAAGCAATTCCCTGGTTTTGCAGACAGTTCTCTTTGCACCAAGGACCAAAGTTCCCCACCTGACTCCTATACTCTGTCTCATCCCACTCACCAACACGTCGTGTAATTGCAGAATCATCCGAGAATTTCTGCAAATGGCATGACCTCATGTTATATTTATAGTCTGAGATGTACGGAGTGAATAGAAAAGAGGAGTGTTACTTGTGGTGCTCCAATGTTGCTCACATCCATATCAGAAACACAGTCCTTGGGTCTCACAAACTGTGGTCTGCTTGACAGATAGTCCATTATCCAGGACACCATAAGCTCATCTGCCTTCATAACTCTGAGCTTACCCCTTAACAAGGATGGCTGGATGGTAAAGAAGGCACAGGAGAAATCAAAAAACATAATCCTCACAGTGCTGCCAGCTTTATCTGGGTGAGAATTAACCTTGTGAAGCAGAAAGATAATTGTATCCTTCACTACAATCATTGTCCAAAAGGGAAACTGCAGAGTGTCCTGGTGGTCTACTACAAGAGGACTCATATAGTCCAAGACCCGTCTCTCAAAGGTGGATGGGGGTGCCAGCTACATGCTCACTTGTGTCTACTGTTCATCTGTGGAGGTCCCTGGATTGGAGAAATATCTATAAAGTCTTGCCCAAAGCTCTAGTTGAATTGAATTAGACCGAAACATACAGTATATTATCACAGCAAGGAAAAAATGTGAGAGATGGGAAGTAAATTCAACAACTCATTACTCAATAATCTACACGAGTCTCGTGGGCCGTCTTTGTCTATTCCTGCCTTGTACCCAAGGAGGCCAGGTCAGGCTACAATCCCCTGTGACCCTTAGATTAAGCAGGTTTAAGGCTGGAATGAAAAAAGTAACAACTGTGAATTTGATAAGAAAATCAGCAAATGAAGTGTTAACTGACAATGCATCACTTTAAGAGATACCCCATTGAAACAAAAAGCCAATTAAAAGGTCAGACTCAGTTATAGGACATACTTGAGATAACTACAACAAAACTATGTGCCATTATAAACAACACTGCATATCCTAACTCTCTGACATACTAATACTGAGAACTTTTGGACAATGAATTTTTCAGCAAAAGTGTGTTAAGAAATGCAACTGGGACTCATTTATACCATTAGCAATATGCCTCACTGTGACTGTCATGTCAGAAGTTTTCCTTCCTTTTTTGATTTTTAGTCATTCAGGTGAGTTTTACTATAATATGTGTGCATGTGTATATTTGTTTACCTATTTATTTAAAGTGCATCTGAAAAAAAAGAAAAAAAAAAAATCTTATTTCCCCCGGGGACAAATAAAGTTCTACCTAATCATAAAGGTGGAATTCACCCATTTTTGATATAAGAGCTTGTGTTATGCTCAAGAGACATGGAAATTTTCAAAGATACCACACGTGTTGTGTCACCTCCATATGTCAATTTGTTTCTAGGATTTTCAGGCAAATATTTAGGGACATATGTACTATGCTTTTTTATATACACAAGCATTAGGCATGTACTGTAAATTCCCAAGTACAAGGCAACCACAAAATGCTAGTAATGGCTGACATGGTTATTATTTTGTATTTTATAATATCAAATAAAGTGAGAGGCCAATGTTCTGTCATGGCTCAGCTAATTTGGGTAGCATTGTTTTCAGTGAATTGTTCCACTGGGAGCTACCAGTTGGAAGGGCGTTCCCATGAAATGACCCACTGGGAAGCTCGTACTTCCCGTCTGTCCCATACCAGCAGTGTCAGCATGTGGACACCCCAAAAACTGTTTATTTAATATGTCGTTTGGATTTTTGATCATTTTTATTTTTCCTCTAAAATGTTTACTCTAAAATTACCTGAATATTTTAACATGCCATTAATAGTGAATCATATGCTGATATTACCTCATTTTTAATCAACATATTTAAATTAAAATAAATTTTAACATTTTTTGCAAATTTATCCTACAATTTTTTTTTACAAATTTATCCTATCTCCCTCAGGGATTTCCTTGAATGCTTGGTGCAGCTTTTTTATTGTTTTTCTATTTTCAACACACTTCATTTTAAACTAATAAAAAATGTATCAGAAAATAAAGTTGTTGACACAACATTTATAAAAGCCTTTAGAGCTTTGGAAATAAGTAAATATCTGTAAATAAGAGGAGTTGGGATATTGAATGGTTTCTATGAATAGTAGGGGTAAGCTAAGCTTATTAAATCATTCAAGCATATTCCACCTAAATAAAAGGATAAGTCTATGTGTGCCTGTATAGCTGTGTGTCCTTCTGGTTGCTATGTCTCTGTCCTTCAAAACAGATTATGCATCACAAACATTTATATTAAAAAAATGAACTGCATTTGTCATTCCAACAGATAATACATCACAAACATTAACCCTGCTTTTATAAATCCCATACCAATTGGCATATTACAGAGACATTTGCAGTTCATTTGTAATTCCAATGGATGGAGCATCACAAACATTTGAATTAATAAAAAGAACTGCATCTATCATTGCAACAGATGGTGCATCACGAAAATTAACACTGCTTTTATGAATCCCATATCAAATGGCAAATAACAGAGACATATGCATTGCATTTGTACTCCAACAAATGGAGCATCACAAACATTTGTAGTAATGCATTTTATTATGGGTGGGTCCCTGACACATCTCAGTTCTCTGCGTATCGCATACCTTGCTTGTGGTCCGATTGTTGTGAGCAAACTTTTGTGAACTTTTCATTTTGTTTTAAGCCCTACGATGGCTCCCAAGCACCCTGCATCTTCTAAGCCTTATGGTAATAGTGAGCCTAAGTGCCAGAGGAAGACCTTGACCGTTCAGGAGAAGGTAAAACTCCTGGATATGCCTCGGGAAGGGAAGCATTACGCGGACGTCACTCACCATTATGGCTTGAATGAATCGATGGAACGCTACATTATTATTGTTATATTACTAATATCCTTAGCCCGACATCCACATATGTGTTTACAAAGTGCAATTTAATAGATTTACATGCGTTTAAAGCAAGTGGGAGGGGTATTTTAAGGCTTAAACTATAAAAAAATATTTATTTATATGGTCTTTCTATATCGCGAATTGCTGATGGGTCTGGAACGTAACTTCTGCAATAGGCGGGGGATCACTGTATACATAAAATGCTAAGAGTCACGCAAACACCTGCGAACCATGGACCTTGAACTTGGTCGTAACAGAAAGCGTACAATGTGATATGTGTAAAGAAATCTATGAATTGGAGGTGTGGGCTACCTTGGCCACATAATTGGACTTTGGGCTGTGACTGAGAGGAAAAGAAGTGTGTCGACATATGCTGACAGTGAAGCACATTGCACAGGCCGAATGATTTGTTTTCATTTTCTCTGAGGGCCAAAGACAGTCATACACACTGTTGAGGCAAGAGAGGTGGTGGCACCCTTGTCGGAGTGACTTGAAGTGAATGAATCACCTTTCTGAGAGGAGCAGAGATCCAAGTGTTTCCTGGTCTAAAACATTACAAGAATTGTTTTGGATAAGCATCAGATTTTGGTTATTGATCCTGGCCCTGGTGAAAGTTATAATGCACCAGAAAGCACACACTTCCCCTTAATTTGTACATATTTTTAACATTCCCCCACTTTTTATCAATAACCCCATGTTTTTGTAGTATTGATGCTCACTTTTCATAATTTATTTAAGACAGATAATTTTTATATAAATATATGCAAAAAGACAATTTCCCCTCTGGGATTAACAAAGTATATCAAATCAAATCAAATCTTTATATACAATTTATACAAAAACAAAATCTCATTTTAATATATATATATATATATATACACACACACACACACACACACACACAGTGCCCCTAATGCAACAGCAGCACATTTCTGTCCGCCTAGTTATGAGGCCTGCGTGACTATTTTTTAAATTATAGTGGAATATGCAAGATAGTCTGAGTTCTGCAGAACACTCCAGCCACAAAAAATTCTAAGGGTGCCTTGTCTGCTGTCCAAATCTTTTCTATATATGCACTAAACAAAAAACAAAAGCCTTATAGTACAGGGGAGATGGAGCAAAAGTACAGCCATTATGATGTTGAAAAAAGGAGACACAGATTTTATGCTTAAAAATTAAAAAAAAAAAAAATAACCTGAGTACATTGGTGCAATAACATTTCAGCTTATTAAAGGGAAACCTCTACAATGGGGATATCATTCAATTATTTATAGTCAACTTAAGATGACCACTAATGAGCTCCGGGTTGAAGAAAAAAAAACAACAAAAAACAGTTTCTTTAAAATCAGCCTAAGACTGGAAAAATACAGCAGGCCAGTCCTAGGTGGCAACAGGAATGAGGCCAAGCTTTTTGTTGAAGTTAAATTCACTTCCACTGTCAGCGAGTTGTTTTGAAGTGCCACCGGATGGAACCGGCTCACAGCCCCAGACCTTTCTTCCTTGTTCTTCCAGCTAAACTTTAAATCCCTGCTGTTCTGTCTGTTTACTGCATTTCCACCTGCATGTACTGATACACTAAGCATCAAGTGAAGAGCCATCTTCTTGTATGATGCACAGTGACTATAACAGTGCATATAAAACCAGCTTATAGAGAATCCCAAAGTGCAGCACAACTTTGCCAGACATAATAAGACCACAACTGGAAACATTATATGAGCATGCAGGCCAGTGATGTTTGAGGTAAAAGAAAGGTAGGATTTGAAAGCAGTAACCAGGAGTTTCAGGGTCAGGTAAACCAGTCTGCCGAGTCAGAAATTTGAAAGGCTGTAACCTTAAACAATTGAGTTCAGTTCAGGGTCATAGGGAGCCTTGAATTTTTGAAGCACTGAGCGGGCAACAGGAGCTAACCCTTGGTAAGGCACACTCACAGACACTACTGAGCCAGCCAATTTAAAGACATTGGTTTTTGTGGTATGGCATGAAAACTGGGCTGCCGGGACAGGAATCCACACTTACATTCGCCTTCGTGTACATAAAAGCCCCACTGAGGTAGTGACGGAGTGATTCAGTTATTTCTAATGCTTCAATTTGTTAATTAGCTCAAATAATTATACTCATTGCAAATAGGAGGATGAAATACAGAAAGTGGTATCCAAATATGCGTGTGCTATGCACAAAAAATAATAGATGTCACTCTGTACTTTTGTCTATGTGGTATCGGAAGCCCAGGAGGACCAGAGGAGGGCTTGTGACTCCTCCAGACCGCGAGGGGGCGTCCGTCTTGGTTATGTTGGGGGCCACGGGTAAAGGGCTTAGAAGCCCAGCCCTATAGGGACCCGTGGCCACCGCCAGGCGGCGCCCCGGTGCCTGAATATCCCTGGAGCCCAGCACTTCCTGGTGTGGGGAAGATGACAGGGGACACCCGGATGGCTTCCGGGTGTGCAGCCGGCACTTCCGCCACACTGGGGCGTGGCTACAGAGGAATGCCGGGAAGCAGCTGGAGCCCATCCGGGTTCCTATTTAAGGGGCCGCCTCCCTTCAGTCGATGGTGGAAGTCGGGTGGAAGAGGACGGAGCTAGAGAGAGGACTGGAAGTGGCCAGGAGAGAGGCACAGAGACTGTGAGGCCTGGACATTTGGGGGAACGATGCTGGAGGCACTGGGAAGTGCACTGAGACAAGTATTGTAAATATAGTGTAAATAAACGGTGTGTGGGTGAAATTAAGATGTCCGCCTGTCTGTGTCCGGGTTCAAGTCCACATCTAATACCCATCTTTTCTTCTCAAATCCACACAGAAAAACAAAGTGTTAATTTTGACCCTCTCTCTCACTAAATTTGTGACGACAAGTTGAAATGAGAGGATGTACAAACACTAATTTTTAATGACAGGCATAATTTGCAACTTTATTGTGAATCAGAACACTGAACTCAGAAAGTGTTACACTAAGAGACTACAGCCTTTTTTATCAGACATCTGATGAAATGCACAAGCAACTTCAAAAAGATGGTGCTACTTTAAAATTCCCAGTTTGCTTGTTTTTATCTTGTTTTGGGTAGATGTATGGAGTGCTGTAGACACATGAGTCACCTGGCAATGACCAGCCAGCATGAGATGGCATCACAGACAGAGCAGTCTTGAAGGACCTTGTGTTTTCCAGGCCTCCAAGCAGAAAGCCTGCTTGCAGTGAACAGATGCCATTGCTTGCTTGAGTTTTCCCAAAGGTGTCTGGATTCACAGAGCGTCCACATCTCTGCACACTAGGTCTTGACTTAAGTGAGTCTTGTAAAGTTGCTATTGTTTTTCTTACATTTTGCTAATTTGGGAACTGTAGATATTTCAAGTAAAGTGATTTTGCATCTCCTTCCACTGACACAGCCCAAGCTTACATCTCTCTATTATAATAAAAAAAAAAAATCTTGCGACGAGACGTGATCTTTGGAAGAGAGATCTTTTGAAGAGAGACAGAGAGACACTTTCACGTCCAGCGAGACAAAAGGACAGGTGCTGTACAGGCTTTTAAACATTCGAAGTGCTGCACAAAATGCAGATCACGCAGCACGGCAGCAGCAGCAAAGACTGAACAAACTGTATTTGTTTCCTATTGTATCACCATTTAAGAGGGGTTTCAGAGGAGCAGCCACGTCTCCTTGGGGTGCGTTCAGCCCCTCTCTTCACAACGGCGCATAGCGCTGGTGTTGTAGGGGAAAGGGGATGGCGAGTGAAGCAAGCAGGGCGCAAAGCCCCCTAGTTTATTATTAAACTCATCTCTACTCACAGGTGTTTGGAAAGGCTAATTAAAGATCTGGTGTGTTGGTTCCCACATGGACAAAATGATATAATAAATGTGAAACTTAATAAATATTTTGCCTCACGTGCTCACATGGCTCAATATTAAAATGACAGTTTGTTCTTTTTAAATGTGCGTGATGACTGTTTTGTTAAAATGTCATCCAGGTCGAGAACTCATTATGGATGAAGGAACAGCATCTGTAGCTCAGCTTTTCAAAGATGGAACTCCTTGTTATCCCAGCCAATTTGTCTATTTAATACCCCACATCTGTGTTCATGGTGGCTCATTACCACTAACACCTACCACGTCAGCACACATCCTTGGGGGGTGTTGACTGATGAGCAGCTCTCCTTCACTGACCACACTGCAGTCATCTTTCATTCATGCACATTCACTCCACAAGGTCAGGCTGTAACTGACTGAGTATGCAGTCAAACATCTGGTCCAGACATTGGTCTTAACCACTACAACACTTTAATGGCGGTTCAACAATTGCTACGTACTAGGAAGGAAGCTGTTGCAGGTGATCGGAAAGGCAGTGGCACGTCTTGTGTTCAACCAACTAAGATGAGTGCAAGTCATTTCTCTCTTCAGATCACTCTAATGGCTCTCTCACTGTGTTCCAGAAGTGTCTGAAGACACTATAGCTCTCTGACTATCTTTCTGACTGGCAAAGGCTTTGATGATTGCTTCTTAGTAGCTAAGGAACAGTAACTAGTCTTGTGTCATTCTGTTATTCACTTGCCAATTGTGTAAACTTGTTCTGTAACACAGATCTGAAAAAACAGTCCCCAAACTAATGTTGATTCAATTACATTGACCTCTGTTGTCAGTCACTTTAGAGAAAAGCTTCTGCTAAGTGAAAAAATGAAAAATTAGGTGTAGCGGCCGATTCAATGCCAGCCTCTGGCTTACCGTGTGACCCTTGGCAAGTCACGTCACCTGCCTGTGCTCCAGCATGCTTTCAAACTGCAGTAAAGTGTTCCAAAAGTAAGTCAGCTTGGAAAAAGACATCAACTAAATATACAGAGCAATTCAAATTAAAAGAGCAGATATCAAAAATTTATTTCAAACAAACTGTATAAGACAGAAACACATTCTGCACATCACTGGACAGAGGAAAGTTCAACATTTGGTCCTATGGTCCTTGAGGTTGAATGCACTCAACATGAGCAGCATGCGTAGCGTGACAAACATCAAAACGGTACCCCACTTCTTATCACAAACGAGTCAACTGGTCCCTAGTTACTGAATTCACAGCTTCCTCAATCTGATGTCGCAAATCTTGAAGATTAGTGGGCATAGGTGGAACAAACACTCTTTCTTTAATGTAACCCCATAGATAAAAATTGCAGGGGGTAAGGTCTGGAGACCTGGGAGGCCATAGACGATGAGCAAGATCTTGTTGTCCACCTCTTTCAATCCATCGTCCTGGAATGGTGTCGTTCAGGTAACACTGGACCTCCAAGTGGAAATGAGGCGGGGCACCATCTTCCATGAAAATGAAGTCAACACTCGGTGGCATTCACTGGTACTTTTAGGCAGGCTTTTAAACTTTGAACACTCCTTTATCCAATGATGTGTGGAACGTGTTTCTGTCTTATACAGTTTGTTTGAAATTCATTTTTGAAATCTGCTCTTTCATTTTGAATAGCCCTGTATTGTAACAATCATAATATTTCCTAATTTTATATGGTGCTTATTTTTTGAGTTGTTGTTGGAATGTCTTCCTTTCCTTTTTTTAATATGTTAACCAGTAATAGCAGGCCTTGCACACTTTATTAAAACTATACTTGTATTTTTGGAGATGGCTGCATTACTTCATGCATTTGGTGTATATAATTAAGATGTAAATGGCAGCACCATAACTGCTTGCAATGGATGCTGGTAGTTGCTTCTTTTTGGCTGTTGAAGCCCAACATTGTGTTCAAAATGAAAAAAAAAAGAAAGAAATTTTATAACATTTCTAAATGCACACGTTTCCCCAAAGCACCATACAGTATATATAAAAAAAAAACACACACACCCCCATCTCTTTTTCTCCTTATGTCTCTAAAACACTGGAACTGCACCCATGAGAAATGTCTAGTGACTTTATAGCCCATGGACAACTCTCCAGTCTCAGAGGCTTTACTAAATTTCAGCCTCTATGCCCGATCAAATGAAGACAGCAATGCACCAGAAAGTCTAGACGACGCCTCAAGTGTTCTGTGTTCCCACTCAGAGTTCTCTTTTTTTGCTTCCTTATATATCCTAAACATATCATCAAACATGAT
Organism: Polypterus senegalus; assembly: GCF_016835505.1. Classification (NCBI taxonomy): domain Eukaryota; kingdom Metazoa; phylum Chordata; class Cladistia; order Polypteriformes; family Polypteridae; genus Polypterus; species Polypterus senegalus. Next base: position 55,518,084 of record NC_053167.1, on the reverse strand, counting down.
GACATGCTATTGCAATTTTATTTTAATCCCAGTGCTGAACCAGCCAAACTACAAAGAGCAAAGGAAGTGGCGAATGATGTAAACCTGAAACAAACAAACAAAAAAAGAACTCAACAAAATGCCATAAAGATCATCAGATGGCACATTCCCAGCATCTTTAACCAGCGGGCACAGAGCTGGCAACTAGGCTGTAAGCGATCTCTAATCCAGATGCTAACATCTGGTATATCTGTCTATTAGAAATCTCCAGATATATATGTATGAAAGAAAATACAGCTGTATCCAGTTTATTTGGCTTTATTCTGCAGTATTGTCTTTGCTTGAAGGCTGTGGGGGTTGTAGCCTATAAAAGCAACACTGGATGTCTTGGACTTGATGCCAGTTGATTAGAGGGCATGCTCATGTTAAAGTGGGCCAGTTTAACCTAACACACACATTTGTTTTTGATGTGGAAGCAAACCAGAATACTCGCAGAGACACAGAGGGAACATGCATACTCCACAAGGGCAGTGCCCAGGTCTAGGACTAGAGTCCAGGGGCCTCATGAAAAGCAAACTTATAAAATAAATGCACGGAAGGTCCCAGGACAAGTCCCCCTATAAGCTTGAAATCCACTTAAAGATATGTACTTGTGCCCATGCTTTTAGTCACTCCTTGTGACCTCCTGCCAGAAACCAGGCATGGGCTTTTAATAAAAATAAAAAAAAAAGAATATTCATAAAGTTGGCTTTGATGCTGAGTGATGTCTTTACTTTCAAACCTTGGAAGAAGACAGAAAACTTGAGGTATTACTGACACTTGGCGGAGTTTAAGGAGAGGCTGGGGACCTGCAAATCCCACACCGAATAATGTATGTTACTAAAATAAACTTGCACTTACATGCCAGCAATCATTAAAGCAGAAAGAGAAATACTTTAGCCAAATATTAATAGATTGTGTATTGCTTTTAATACAAGATTAATATGGTTTGTTTTTGCTTTAAAACTGATTCAAGATAGCACCTTCTCTTTTTTTCACCCAAAGACAAAAGCAGTCTCTTCAGTTAGTTCAACTGCAACAGATCTGCCTGAAATCAAGGTCTGCCTTCAGCATGAGAACTTGTAAAGTAATAATTATGACTTTTATTGGGCAGAGCCTGCTAAATTATACAGTACAGCTTAGTGACGTAAGGCAGCCTAATTTAGATCTTACTCATCAGGGTTTCCAGCGACTGCTGAAGACAGAAGATTTGGACCTTACCTGAGATGGTGATCTGATAGGCTCTGGTGAAGACAAGCTAATCTGGCTCGTAATGCTCTTTTCCAGTGAATCCACTTTCTCATATGTTCGTTTCTGACGACCAAGCAGCTCTGACTGAGAGAGAGGAAGGGAGGCTGCATCACTGTGGTAGCTTGTCCGTACGTTTGAGTCTTGGCCAGGGCGATACAGAGACCGATTACTTGCTGAAATATCATCCCTAGAGCCAACACGGGCACTATACTTCTTTAGAGAATCCAGAGGTGAGCGCACACCACTACTATCCTGTGGAGTTGAATTTTCTGACATTTCAGTGTCGAGGCTGGCCTTGCTGCCCCGAGAGGCAGCAGACCTTCCTACCACAGCCCTCATCTCTGCCATGAGCTTGTCATTGAGGGCAAAGAGTTCTCCACTGCTACCCACAGAGCCTGGTCTTCCTTGGCTTCCTCCCACCATCTGCCTCCTCCGATTCTTCCTTCTCAAGCTAGGAGATGGTCCAGTAGAGTATCCAGAATCCTGGTAGTTCACAGTGCCTACAGTAGGGTACTCTTGGGAGGCAAGGCTATTTTGCCGACTATGGCGGGCTTCAATGCTCTTTAGGACATTAGCTTCCAAAATCCGCCAGGAATGCTTCTTCTCAGCACTGTCTTTCTGTGATTGGGAGGCCTGAAACTTTGCAGCAGCTGCCAAACTGTCAGATGTGCCAGTGTGAGTTGGGGAGGATGGCAGCGGTTTAGCAGACGAGTCAATGTTGATCATGTGCTTGATGCATTCTCTACCTGCTGGGCTGTACTCTGTTGCTGAAGCATTCCTCTTGTGTTTGGTCTGAAGCTGGGAAACGGGATGCGGAAGGAGTTTAGTTTGCTGTGGCGCCTGTTTCTGCTGGTTGTGGCTGGCGGTAAAGCGGGTTGCAGACTGTCCGTGATGTCCTGCCTCCACTTCCATTTCTACAGGTGGCTCATCATAAATTGGAGAATCCAGTGGAGGCTCATCATATATTGGAGGGGAAGAGGCATACTTGGGAGAGGCAGGCTGTGGTGTGCCAACCTGGGGCCGTTGAGGTTGTTGATAAGTGGGGGGCGAACTGTTGTTGGACATGACTATACAGAAGCCACCGTTGTCTGTTTTTTTCACTTGCATGGCTTGTTTCGAATCACAGGCAGCACCAGCAGTTTTACTGACGACAGAAGTTTTATCCATCTCCGGAGAGGGGTACTGTCCTGTCAGCAATTTACCCGCAACAGAATGTCCCAAACTGCTGTTGCCATTCTGCTGAAGCAAGTTCACAGAGCTCCCCAATTGTTTTTTCCCAATGCTGTTCACTTTGACCAGCATTGCCGCCTTTGAACCGGGAGCTGGCTGCCATCTCAGAGGGGAATCCCTAAAATAGGAAACAGAAAACCGTCATCAGTCATTAAAATAGGAGAGGAGAGAATGAGCCAGTCAATAAGGAGTACCAATCTATAAATATACTATGTACAGCATGATAAAACACAAGTGTAGGTGATAGGAACACATTGTTTTGCTGCAGATGGTGAGGGAGTTAATTACTCTTGTTCTTTTTTTTCTTTTTGGTTTTCAGTGGTCAAGGCAACAGTCAGGCCTACAAGGCAAACATCACAGTTACTTCCAAATTATGTCTGCAGCCATATAGTTTAGGGTGTAGAAGAGACATTGCTGTTGGCCACACTATATCTCTAAGTCCCTTCAAGAGGGAACAGATACTGTATAAAAACAGTAAGCGTCACAGAATTCATTCAGTCATACAGACTCTAATGGCAGACATGGTCTCCCTACAACATTGAACTGGATAGGTGGGTTAGAAAATGGATGAATGAATGGTTGACAAGGTGGGAGAATTATTATGAAGAATACAGAGCTCATGTTTAAAATATGTAAACAACAGAGATCCATTTTTTTCAGCATTTCTTGTTAAAGCTTTACAGATTTAAAAGCATCTAAATTTTAATTGCAGCTGCCCACAGCACTGTTTCAGGATCATGCTTTGGTACACGCGGTCACTGTTCACTTCCTCTCACTGCGAGGTCCAGCAGGGGGGCACAAGAAAACTCCCTAGGTTCAAACAGAGAGGGGCACCGCACCCCAAAGCATGTTCTTTCCTGTTTCCAGGTGAAGGTCGAAAAACTGTCAGACCTGTGCAGGAAGATCGCCAGACCAAGATCTGCCCATTGAGGCTCCTGGCAGGAAATACCAAATTTGTGTCTTCTGGTCACATCATTTTTTTTATAGAAAGGGGACATTTTTTTATTATTGGCAAAGTGAAAAAGAACTCTAACATTGAAATAAAGTAATACATTATGATGCACAGTAAAGATGCCTACATTGTGGTATCATTTCTACACTTGGGTGCCTTAGTGCCTCCACACAGCCACACAACTTATTAGTGATATGAACAATTACTTGACTAATCCTGATCGTCATGGACATCAATGGCAACAGTGAAAGAAATTAATATAGTAATCCCTCGCTATATCGCGCTTCGACTTTTGCGGATTTTATATGTAAGCATATCTTTCTGGAATGCAACCCCCGCAATAAAGGAGGGATCACTGCACATCTTTTTTGCTTTGTGCCCTCTCCCACCATAACCTATGGGGGAGGATCTTTAGATTCGTTACAAATTTCAATCTCTGGTTTTCAATGGATCTCAACGTTTTACGGTCCCCTGATAACAAAAACATCGACATCTCAGTGATGGGTGTGTGTGTGTCTGTGTGTCACAGTGTCTTGAGGACGATCTAAAGCTAAAATGGCTGGACGAAAAAATACCAAACTCAAAGCCTGTTATGAGATGATGATGTGCTGATTAGTTTTTGAGCCAAATCATGCAAGAGAAAGAGGAACTCTAGGGGAACCCTCAAATACTAATTATGAATTCTTCTCATTTTATTTATTTTATGATCAGAAAGATCAGTATCAGACGGATAAATAATTACGTAAATGTTATAGAATAGTTTGGGTTACTTGGCTCACATGACTCAAAGACTACCGACACTCATGACCAAACTTACTTACTTATTTAATATACTGACAAACGATGCACCATACAGTTACACAATCAACTCTCTGGAAACCTGACAGATATAAAACAAGGTGTTTAATGATGGGTTGTTCTAAAATGACCACAAATAATATTAGAAAAGCCTTCAAAGTCTGAGTAAGCAATATGTCTGATGTGGCAGAGGACAAATGCTCATCTTTAGCTCAACCACTCAAAAATCAAACCTGCGCACATACTGCTATTAAGCGAAATACCCACGGGCCGAGACTTCAATGCCTTGAACCTGCTTTTGGGCAGAACTCAGAAAACAATAATAATTCAAAGAGCACAGGACGACAAGCAAGGAGTGCTACTGTCAAAATAAAGGCGGTAGGAATGTATTGCTTTTATTGCATTTCTAATGCTACAAGGGATTGGAGAAAAATTCCCTAGTTACATTAAACCAAAAAAAAAATACTGGGATGAAAGGAAATTTGTTATCTGCCCTTCAGCGTCAACTGTGACTGTTTTTTTTTTTTTCTTTGCCAATTCCTAACCACAAATCCGTTTAGCCCAATTACTGTAATTAATCTTCAACTGCTGTTCACAACAGAGTGACTCTGATCAGAGCACTCCCACAGTAGATGGCTTATTTTTGTGCCTCCAGAAAAGGCTTAATCCAGTATGAAATGACACACAGCTTATTCGGAGGGCCTAGGAGATGTCTTCAGCTTTATATTGTTTAAAACCATATTTAGAACAAATATTAAGGAGATTCTTATAATCTGATCCACCCATGTATTTTCAGACCTTCAAAATTGTGGTACTTTTACCAGTTCAGTGTGTTCACACATCAATTACATGCCAGAACTGGTGGCTGAAGGAAAAAAAACAGAAAAGGCACTATGCCAGGTATTTCAGCTTATTCAGCAAAGAGGTTAGGCAGCTATAGCCCCCCTTGTATGTTAAAACACTAGAATAATTTTGTTGAGAACAGGCCATTCAGCCAAAAAGGCTCACCAATACTAATTGCCTAATTTCTCCAAAATACCATCAAGTTGAGTTCTGAAGATCCCTAAAGTCGTACTGTCTAACACACTACTTGGTTACCTATTCATGTGCAACAGCCTGGCTCCACTGAACTAACTTCCTTCATAATTTTAAACACTTCAGTCACATCACCTTTTAATCTCTATTTATTTAAACTGAAAAGGTTCAACCTGTTTAATCTTTCCTTACAAATATATACAGTAAGTTAGGACATGGAGAGAGTTTAGGTGGCAAACATTTGGCTCCACACTGGGCTTAAATTCCACTTGCTATAATTCCCAGGAGATAGCTGCCAGTTAATACATATGGCATTAAAGTACCAAGAGGTTGTAGAAGTGCATATTGGTCAATACTGGTTGATGTGAAACAGTGCCAGTATGCAGGAAATTCTCCTGGAACCTCCAAACAGCAAAATGTAGAAGTATCAGTATTGGTGAGTACTGGCCCACTTCCAACCTTGGACAACAGGCATCACAAATTAACCTAAAACAGATGTCTTTGGGAAGTGAAAGGATGGTAGAAATAGTTGGAAAACACAACACAGACACAAGGAGCACATGCAAACTAAACACAGACAGTGACAGGGCAGGGGTTTAAATCCAGGATTCCAGGGCTGTCAGACAGCAGCACTAACCATTATAACACTATGACACCCACGAATGGCTCCCAAAACCTCAGATGCACTACACTGTGTCAAGGCCAGCGTTCTGGAGACCAATTTTTGTGCAGACAATACGTTTCAAAGCACTACTCACGTTTGCTACACCCACCACCTATTTCTTATAGTCTCCAGAGCACAAATTCAACTTCCATGAACAAGATGGCATTAGCTGTTACCCAGAAGAGCAGAAGGAAACACTGTTGTGTTGTCTGTCAAGCTTTAGAAACTACTAAAATTACCAGCTACAGTTGCCATTTTGCAATAAATAAATTAGGCGAGCCTCCATTGTCTTCATGACGTTTTCATCTTTTTCCTTCCCATTTAGAAGTTAATCTTGACTGCTCAGGACCCGTTATCATGACCATCACTAGAGCGGTCTCGAGTCTTTTTTCCTTTCCTTCATTTTTTTTTTATTTTCCCTGTAGGGCATGTTTTTTTATA